>NW_023270615.1:2014814-2079854 GCF_011800145.1 Mirounga leonina | reverse complement strand
TTTGAACCCTGCAAGTGCACTGATATGTGGATTTTTTGGATAAATACAGTATAGTACTGTAAATGTACTGTCTCTTCCTTACGATTTCCTTAATAACATTTTCTTTTCTCTAGCTTGCTTTCTTGTAACAATACAGTGTATAATACGTATAACACACAAAATGTGTGTTAATCAACTTTATGTTATTGGTAAGGCTTCTGGTCAACAGTAGGCCATTAGTTAAGTCTTGGAGGAGTCAAAAGTTATACGTGGATTTCTGCCTGCACAGGGGGTCGGCACCCCTAATCCCCACATTGTTCAAGGGTCAACTGTTTATCATATCACACATGTGGTTAACTCAGCCAGAATCCATGAGATCATGATATTATCAAATAACTGTAGATTGGGGAAAGCTGCTGGCATTAAAAAACGGTTCCTTCTCACAACTGCAATGAAACAAGCATGCCACTATTTCAGAAACTCATTACCCTGAGATTTCTTGGAGAGGGAGGGCAGGACAACCCTGATCCTTCTAAATTTAGACTGCTTAACTATCCAGGCAGCCTCATCTGGTTCAGGTACCACATTCCCAGGCTCATCAACCTGCCCAGATCATTTTCACTCTTGAGAGTGGAAACGGGAAAGAATCGTTGTGGAGGGTCTCTCTGCTCTTTGTGGAGACACTCCCTTGTCACCGTCGGAAAACTAAGTGCCAGAGCATCAATTCGATAAGAAACAGTCATTCGATTTCAAGGAAACATCCAAGAGAAAAACAAAATGCCTGATTTTAAGATGATCTGTACACTTAGAAGCTTCTAGATGGTAAGAGAAGTGGGGATACACAGCATTGCTTTATTTTCCCTATGGTTCACTTTGAGTTAACTCTCAGCTTATGAGTCACAGTGGGCATGCCAGCCTCTTGCTGCCACATATCGACCTGGTATACGGAAACATTTTTAAGAACAGATTATCCAGAGCACCGAGCAGAAGACTTGAAGGAAGGCTCTCAAATCAGTGCAGGTGCAGTGCTCCGTCAACAAAAGGTGAGGTTCGTCTAAAACTAATGATGTAATGTATGGGGATTAACATAAGAATAAAAAAAAAAAAACCCAAAACAATAACATGCAAAGCACCTGGGGGAAAAAAAAAAAAAGGTGAGGTTTTACCAGCTTACTAGAAGATCAACACCTACAAGCCCTGAGAAGATTTAGATTTTGTTTTTCTCCTCACCCCTTCTCAAGTGGTTTTAGACGTTTGCGTGACTGTAACACAAGTGCAGGGAAACATGTTTGAAAGGTTATTGGAAGTGACAGATGGACCTACTTTGAAATAAAATTAAGCCTGTGGTACTACTGAAAGGAAGTCACGAAATCCAAAATTAAACCGGACAGAATGCTCTTAAGCTGTTTTGTTCTTTTTTCTTCTTCTTCTTCTTCTTCTTCTTCAAGGAAGCACCAAGAGTGGAAGACTGAAGCAAGCCCACTGTCTCTTCTCTGAATTCCCTCACCTTGGTCAATTTGGCCTGAGCTTACAACCAGTCTTCTTAACGTAATGGGGCACCCCCGGAATTTTAAACCTCCGTATATTTATTGTCGAACATCCAAATGTGTCTTCCACCGGTATCACTAAGAACACAACTCTAATCATGCAGAGATGTGACTTTAAAGATTTAAGGAAACAAAAAACCAACTATAAAGAACATACTGAACCACTAAACGTCCCACTTGGGAGGAGACGAAAAATGCATGCTTCAAAAACCCACTGTCCAACCCAGCCACCGTGGACGGCTTTGCCTGCGGTCCCCAGGAGGAGCCTACCTTATTATGCTCGTACTTGTAGGGGATCTTGAGCGTGTCCATGGCTCTGATCATAGCCTGCATGGCCGTGAAGATGTTCTGATACACCAGCTTGGTGAAGCCCCTTTTGTCTTCGTCAGAGTAGCCCGACCCGTGGATGATTCTCATCTGCTTGATAAACGTACTCTTGCCACTCTCTCCCGTCCCTGCAAGATGGACAACAGCAAAAGAGGTCATCAGACTGTGACACCTTCGCACGCTCTCCCAGACAGCCAAACCAGACACGGCGGCTTGGACACAGCATCCCCGCGCGGCCTGCTGGAGGAGCATAACTAGGAGGGTAAATGCCACCTGTAGAGAATACTCAGCAAGACTGGAGGATGAGAGTCCATTTCAGAGGCGGATGGAGCTTAAACGCACACGCGCACGCACATACATGCGCACGCACACACACACAAACACACACAAACACAACCTGTCACCTCTTTGGAAGCCACTCAGCATGGAATTTTGATAGTGATTTGTAACCATGTATCTTAGGAGAAACACAGTGAAATCAGCATCTTTTGAAGAGAATAAACACTTGATAAAGCTCTCCTCCCTGGAGAATATCTGAAAGCCTTCCAGGAGGCTGGGCTGCTGGGCAGGATTTGGATCTGGAAATGACAATGCACTTACACAAATGCTGTTCGGAGAGCAGTAAGAGAAAAATGGCTCGAAATTTCTAGACATTTTCTTTCACTTTAAAATGGTACATAGATATGGAGAGCACAGCATCTAGATAAGAATCAGGAATTTTCTGGACAGCAAGGATCCACTGTATGTGGCTGAGTTATTTCAAGGAATCGCCTAATTCAGAGAAGTCACAGTGACTCGCCTTCCTTCTGCCCATTCTTGACTGATAGCATGAGATAGAAATTTACTGTTACTGGATTTTTCTCTTCCATGCTCTTATTTTTCCCCTTTTCAACACGCCTTTTTCTGTTACCATAAGCCTGCGGCCAATCCCTAACAAAGCTACCAATGGCCACGGGAGGAAGAAAAGACAGAAAGTTGGGATTCTATCACTGAATGACAACATATTTCTTCCACAACGAATCTAAAACTATGAATGTAAAAACTTCATTTTTCCAAATGGAGGTGGCTTCTTCTGTACGTCACTTCATTTCTGAACATTTTTCACTCACTTTCAGGTTTCCTTGAGATTTCCAAAACAATAACTATCTCTGTTATCAATAATCCTAACAGTGTAGGAAAATGGTTATCAATAACTCTAACAGTGTAGAAAAACACTGAAAGTACCTATTTAGATATTAAACATGGAAGAATAAAATATTAAAACACAGAACGGCTAGCATGTCTTTATTGCCTTTTGCGACCTACTAGGTGCTGAAAAACACAAAAGGAAAACTGAAAACTAGGAATACAGCATGTGTCCTAATTTCATTTTGTTTTTCTAGGGGTTAGATTTCATTTTCATCTTCATAAACAATCATGAAAGATTCAGATAAGTATTACGGTTTTCACAGAAGCAATCTTAAATGACTACAGATGTCCGGGTAAACACAGAAGCCTTGCCCAGTTACAGAGGAAGAGGATTTCTAGCTCCTCGGTCCTGGGTCAGCAACTCCTTTATCATTTTCATATGACTTTTAATAAGTGATCTGGAGTCCTTGAACTATAAAGTTAACACTGCAATGTGAATGCCATCAACCCATTTTAACGAGCTTCATCCCAAGAGTTTAAAACAACTATTTTAGGGGCACCTGGGTGGCTCAGATGGTTAAGCATCTGCCTTCGGCTCAGGTCATGATCCCAGGTGCTGGGATCCAGTCCCGTGTTGGGCTCCCGGCTCAGTGGGGAGCCCGCTTCTCCCTCTCCCTCTGCCTCTCCCCTTGCTTGTGCTCTGTCTCTCTCTCTCTCAAATGAATAAATAAAATCTTTTAAATAAAAAATAAATAAAACAACTATTTTATAATCTCAACCATGAATATGGGGGGGACCCAAAGTATCTAAAAAGTAGCACCTCTTATAGAAATAAAGCAATGAAACTGATCCTCATTATCGATCCACAATGTATAGAGAACAACAGGTATCTTTACTCTCCCAAGCATTTCAAAGTATGCAGGAAAAAAATCCAGATTGCTTCTTTATTATCCCTCTCCCAGGGGCAATGGCTTGCTCCGAGGGCCCAACCATAGACATAATCATCAAATCACAATCCCTGCTAGTTTTTTCCACAACAAAAACAAGAAGAAATCTTAATATGTGAGGTTAATGGCACGAGAAGAAAAGGAAAGAGAATCAGACCATAGGGCCTCTTCCTCCTGGCAATCAGAGCAGCTTTTATATACTCATTTGGGTGAGTATAAAATCTAAAACATAAAAATAAGAAAGTCGCAGGCAAATAAACTACACTGGCTTTTGTTTCACTTCAGTCTCGCCAGGCAAGAGCAGTCAACACTTGGTACCTCTTTGGATCGAGCCACCTGGGCATCACGCTAATGAAGAGTCCAAACAGAGCCAGAATGCGGGACCAATGAATGAATGTGGGCAAAGAAAGCGGAAAGAAAAAAGAATCCAAAAATCAACTCCAAAGTAAGACATGTTCCTATTGGCCCAGACACACCCAGGGATCCTGTCTCTCCATTCTCGTCTTGCACAGTGCCCCAGGAGGCTGATCCATAAGGCTTTCACATCAACAGCTCCCTTGCCCGCATCTTTGCCTCGGGTTTAGCACGTAGAAGACACGAGGAGGAGACCAGAGAGCAGGAAAATGAGGAAGGGGAATTTTCCCACAGCCTGCTCCCTGCAAAGGCACCATAGATATGCTGTGTCCGCTCCTGCTGGGTGCCCCCCGCCCCATGCAGCTACTCTGTCTGGGTTCCTGTGACCGCTCTCTCCCCTTGCCAGGCTAGTGCCAGCCCCTAATGACCTCCTCCCCTTCTAGAACTCCCCTCAGCCACCCAGCTGGAGTGTGCCACAGGTTTCCTGCTGGGACCCAACTTTTAACCATTTAATCTAATTTTGAGTTTCTGAATACTGCTTCAATTAGTGGGGACCCATTTTGAATCTCTGTGCCATCTTCCAACTGACTGGCCATCCCTCCCAGATAAATTTCACCCATGAACTTAGTGCTCACCCTTTGACGTTACTATATAAATACAGCAAAGTCAGAATGAAGGCAGCACGCCATGTAGGAGAAAGTCTGTGTGACTTTCAGATGCTGTAGGTAGAAGCTAAAAGTAGTCAACTGGTGTTATTATTCTATACTAAGATTTAGCCCCCCAACAAAAATATGGACTGAAAACCTCAACAGAGCAAAAACTTCAGCTTCTTTGTTCCACTGAAAGAGTTCTATCATGGAGACAAATGAACTATTCTTAAATGTGTAAGCCAAATATCATATTGTTCTCCTATTTTTATAGACTTATACAACATTCTCAAGATTTGAAATGGACATTTTAACAATCTACTCATGATGAATATGAAAAAAAAATATTTGGTACAACTAAGAAAAAAAAAAACAGCTGTTCTTGAATTCTGTAAAATGGTGTTGCTTCCTAAGGCCACATGAAAAGTCTGAGAGACTTCACAATTCTTTGTATCTGAATGAGAGAAAGCAGATTTTTCTGCTAATAGATTCTCTGTGAATCCAGCGACGGCTAAACTCTTTTCACAGCACAGGGCATAAGTAACTCTTGACCTAGCTCAAGAAATACACATCTACTGTTTCCAAAACCATTGATAAGACCTAGCAGTGAGCACTTATATGAAAGCGGGGGAGGCTCTCGTTTTTGCTAATTTGAATATATCTCCAAACAAGTCACTTAACAACTTCAAGCACATCAACACACACAAGGGTTTGCACCCCACAACACTGTTTCTTCTCTTTTAATGGTCTCTATAAATATGGCTAAAAATTTTCCCCAGAAAAGTTGTTCTACCTTTGGGTAGGTACTCTGCCTTTTCTTAGCGAGCTAGCTCCTCAAAACACCCAGAAATGAGATTCTGCAAGAATCATGCTATTAAAGTAAGGGCACACATGGGGTGCCTGGCTGGCTCAGTCAGTAGAGCATGCACCTGTTGATCTTGGGTTGTGAGTTCGAGCCCCACACTGGGTGTAGAGATTACTTAAAAATAACATCTTAAAAAAAAGTGGGGGAGGGATAGCATCCAGCATGTATAACTGGCTTTGAGGGATACTTAGGTTTTTTTCTTCCCTACCCATCAGATCAGGATAAAGCACAGAGAGGAGCAATCCCCACTTCACCTCACATGTCTTTCCATCAGAGCAAAATCAAATATGAGTTTCACATCCCGTTGTGGAAGGCATCACTTTGTAAGTCAGAACACAGCGTTACCAACCGCACACACAACGACCTGACGGCTCCATTTTAGGCTTTTACAAGATCTTTTCAACACAAGAGGATTTCCACACACGGCTTCCGCCACAAACCCGTATCTACTCTCTGTATCCTACTCATACGAAGCATCTATATGACGAAACTGATTATCCTGCCCATCTGCACAATGAAAGCTGTAAACCATTCTGTCCAATTCATCTCTAAAGGCAGGAGAGTTTTTCTCACCCCTCATCACCCACCCTCCTGAAACGGCAGTTTTACATGCAGTAATACATCAACTTCTTAATGGCAATGGATTATCATCTACTGTTGAAAGCAGTCACGGATTCATTGGTTCCTTCCCTCATGCTTAAGTTGGCTTCTTGGATCATACTTTTATCAAAAGAGCTGCAAAGCACAATCCACGTACATACAAGAGTTGCTCAGTGCCCTCAAAATGTCAGTGACTACTGTCACTGCTCTGAAAAGGAACGGGTGTCCCCGACTGCCATACACTGGCCCTGGAAAACAATCAATGAACGCTGCACTATCAGGAACTTGAAGGATCCTCATGCTTCATTCCCTTCACCCTGAAAAAAAGGCAGAAAATATGCCTTCTTGGGGCCTCTTACAGGCGGAGGGAGACCCACACCACGGCCACTTATTTTTTTAGGCTCCCGGGAAAAAGAAGAAATGCCAAAACTGAGTTATAAAAACTGTGGTATTTAAAGCTGTACAATGAATATATTCGTTTCATCCTGCCAGTGCCTTTCATGACTGTATTTGGAGATATTGTCAAGCCATCAGAAATCTACATCTGAAGCCTTTAATTAATGTGAAGGCTCAGGCCAAATGCCCCTGTCCTGCCCTCTTGATTGGCCAGCACCCAGAGAGAGAAAGGCTCAGAACAGGCCCAAGTCTCATGGAGCTCAATTATAACTCAAGTAACTGTACTTAATAAGGCCTGCTGCTGGTTTAGGCCAAGAGTCTAAGACATGGAATCTCAGCACCACCAAAGCTGAACTTGGACTACTTCCACCTCATCTTGGATAAAGTAGAACCAGAAATTTCAGGGAGGAATTTTCTACCCGCAAGCACATCATCAAGACACACCTGCAAAGAATTAATGGCACTGAGATAAAAGTGATTTAAATACACTGAACCCAAACTCAATCCATGTGCTGTCTACATCTCGGGCTATCTACTTTAAGATACATGCATTCTGCCTTCTGCACATTTTCCTCCACTTAAATTGGGACCCTGCACTTGAAATAAAGCGGCTCTAATACCAAAGTCACCATAACTTCCTCTCCTTAAAAGACTGTCCTCTGAGGCCAAGAGTTGGGAATGACTTCACTCTTTAATCCCCGGCAAGGTCTGGCAGAAGGTACTAGATGGTTTAAAAAATACATGGGGCGCCTGGGTGGCTCAGTTGGTTAAGCGACTGCCTTCGGCTCAGGTCAGGATCCTGGAGTCCCTGGATCGAGTCCCGCATTGGGCTCCCTGCTCGGCAGGGAGTCTGCTTCTCCCTCTGACCCTCCTCCCTCTCATGCTCTCTGTCTCTCATTCTCTCTCTCTCAAATAAATAAATAAAATCTTAAAAAAAAAAAAAATACAGCACAGAAATGAACTGAATTTAGTTATCCCCCACTGTGAATGGAAACGGAACAGATGGAAAAATCAGTGGTAAGCAGGACTATTAATAATAACTCATCCAGGTAAGTTGGTTTTAAAGGAAAGATAGGCAAAATACACTGAAAATGCAATTTGTTGAAAATACCTGGAATTTCATCTAGTCCTGGGCTTCTCAAAGTGTTAGAATCCTCCCAGGAAAGGGACCTGCAGTGCCATCAAGGTTATTCAAAAGGTGTCATTTCTTGGAGAGTCAATTTTACCACAGAGCATCCATGGTAAACATCTGTGTATTAAAAACTAGCATCCATCGGTTGGTTGCACAAGCTTCTGGATAGAGTGAAAACCATTAGAATGTATACTTTTAGATGGTGGATGTCATGGTATATAAATTATATCTCAATTTCATAAACTAGTAACCGTATAGTTTGGAGACGACGGGAAGTTTACATGAATTTTCACACTAAAATTTGTTCAGGGGGTTACTTTTTTGTGTGTTTCCGTTTCTTTTTTTTTTTTTTTTTTTAAGCAAACTCTACACCCAACGTGGGGCTTGAACTCACAACCCCAAGTTCAAGAGTCACGTGCTCCACCAACTAAGCCAGCAGGTGCCCCCAGGAGGTTACTGTGAGATTACCTCCCCCATCCTTTTCTCCTCCAGGAGTGCAGGTTCATGCTCTTCTGCCTCAAGTGTGTGCAGAGGAAAAGTCTGAGAAGCTCTGAGCTCACTCGGTTTGCAGAGGAGGGGAAGGGACTCACTTCTTTTTTGAAAACGAAATAGAAGGAAATGAACTAGAACCTACAGACATTCGTTCTGTCAAGGGCTCCCGATCTTACGTCCTCATGAATTTTCTTTTCAGAAAACATTTTTTTCCAAATTTATAAAAGTTGTAAATATTTGCTAAAGAAAACTCAGAAAACTGGAACTGTTTTCAAAACTGTTGAAATGTTAACATTTTGGTATATTTCTTTCCAGTCTCCTTTTCTAGGCAAATGTACTCTTTCTGTCCTTGTTCTAAAATAAACCTGGGATAATACTGTATTGTCGTTTTTCACATAAAATATTGTGATAATCATTCCAAGATAGTAATTATGCTTCAGAAATAGCTATTAATGATTGTCTGAAAGGCCATCATAAGGATGCGTGATAATCTAACAACCTCCCTGACGTAACACATTTTGAGTATTTCTAATTTTTCACTTTTATAAATAATGTTGTGATAAACATCCCTGAAGAAAAATCTTTACCTCAATCTCTACTTCCTCAGGAGAATATGATAGAAATGCAGTTGGGAAGAATAGTTGCCTCATAGTTACATGTCTCAATAGTTTTACCAGTCGGCACATCCATCAGACCCTTCTCTACCCCACTCTTCATTTACCAACACCAGGCTTTTTTAATAGTTACAATTTCAGAAATGAAATTAAATCTTTATCTTAATTTACATCTTTACTTATGAGAACTTGTTTCATACTTTGTCATTTGTATCCCTTCTATGAACTTGCATTTTCTTTTGAGGACCTGCTATTTTTGGGGGGGGGGGGGTGGATTTCTTAGAACAAGTTTTTAAAACAAAATTAAACTTTGGCTACAAATATTTCCTCAACCTGTCTTTTTCTTTCCATTCGATGACAAAATCTGATATATCAACTTAAAATCTGTACTTAATTAATTCATCTGGTTTCCTCTGTGATTTAATAAGTTTATGTTTTTTAAAAGTTCCAAACATATATATTTATTTTGGCTTTTCTGGTTTTATGTTTTACACTTAACGAATCCATCTATACTTTATTCTGATGTGTGGTGTGCATTTTTTTATAACTCAAACACCTTTCCCTAAAATCATTCTACATGTTAAAGTTACTTTGTCACAGGAGTACTTCTCCATATAATCAAATACTTGATCCATATAGGTGAGTTTTCTCATGTCCCCTAAGGTACTCCCAATGGCAATCAATAAAACACACAGAATACAGCGAGTCTCCTCAAGCATCTCACTGACACATTCTTTGAGTTCCCTCTTCTTCCCCCTTCCCCACCCAACTAGGCCATCACCTCTCCTCCCTAAGCCTTACATTCTTGCTCACTGCATTTTTTTTTTAATTTTTTTTTTATTTTTATTTATTTGACAGAGAGAGACAGCAAGAGCAGGAACACAAGCAGAGGGAGTGAGAGAGGGAGAAGCAGGCCTCCTGCCCAGCAGGGAGCCCGATGCGGGACTCGATCCCAGGACCCTGGGATCATGACCTGAGCCAAAGGCAGACGCCTAACGACTGAGCCACCCAGGCGCCCGCTCACTGCATTTCTTTAAAGGCCTCTCCAGAGCAGTGGAGTAAATATACCAGGATGTTAAAGGTTTTCATCTTTCTTCCACTTTATGAGGCTCTTTTTACCCACATGGTATAGTCTGCATATGCTGTCTCGCCTGTCCCTACAGCTCTGTGACCGGGGTAAGTTACCTGGCCTCTCAAACTTTTTCCTCATCTGAGGTACCACTACCTACTTTACAGCTCTGCTGTGAATTTTCAGTGAGTTGATCTAACAGTGACTGGAACGTAGTAAGTACTCAACAAACACCAGATTTAATTTATAATGCAAAATCCGGTGAGAAAATGAGAGAAGAGTCTGACCCAGGGTTAGATGCGGAGAAGCAAAAACTGAGTAATCAAGAGATATATAATGTTTCAATGCAGTATTTTTTCAAAATCAAAATTAATGCCAAAAGCCCGTGATGAGCAAAATAATCAAAAAAACCAAAAAAATATATTTTTAAAAAAAGACAGGATCGGGAACAGCGTTGTCCAGTGCCACATTGGCACTTGACATGCTTCCTTGAATTCTCTATCCAAAGCAACGATCTGACTCAACTTACCCTAGGCTCAGATGTGATTCTAATTTTCTATTCCCCCAAATAACTGAGATAATCATCCCCAGTATCTCAGTATTTAAAGCCATAGTGGAGGGGCGCCTGGGTGGCTCAGTCGGTTAAGCGGCTGCGTTCGGCTCAGGTCATGATCCCAGGGTCCTGGGATTGAGCCCCATGTCGGGCTCCCTGGTCAGCAAGAGAGCCTGCTTCTCCCTCTCCCTCTGTCCCTGCTCGTGTGCTCTCTCTCTCGCTCACTCTCTCAAATAAATAAATAAGATCTTTAAAAAAGAATAATACTGGGCGCCTGGGTGGCTCAGTTGGTTAAGCGACTGCCTTCAGCTCGGGTCATGATCCTGGAGTCCCGGGATCGAGTCCCGCATCGGGCTCCCTGCTCGGCAGGGAGTCTGCTTCTCCCTCTGACCCTCCCCCCTCTCATGTGCTCTCTCTCTCTCTGTCTCTCTCTCTCAAATAAATAAAATCTTTAAAAAAAAAAAAAAGAATAATACTGTATGCACATTTTGAGCATGGATTGTTCATAATTTTATTGTGTGTGCATTTCATGCCAGCTATTAGTCTAGGCATCAAGTATACAGGACAGAGTCCCTGCTTTCATACACACACCACACAAGTGTGAGTGGCAGATGACTTGCAGGTACGTAGATGAATAATAAAATATCAAATGGAGGGGCACCTGGGTGGCTCAGATGGTTAAGCGTCTGCCTTCGGCTCAGGTCACGATCCCAGGGGTCCTGGGATTGAGTCCCGCATCGGACTCCCTGCTAGGTGGGGAGCCTGCTTCTCCCTCTGCCTCTGCCTCTCTCTCACTCATGAATAAATAAAACATTTTTTAAAAAAATTTTTTTAAAAATCAAATGGAGATGGATGCTCTGCATTAAAGAATTAAAGGATAATGCAAAACGAATGACCTAGCAGCTACTTTAATTTGGGAAGCTGAGGAAAGACTTTCTAAGAAGGTGCATTTAAGCTGATATCTGAATATCCAGGATCCAGCCACAAGAAAATAGAAAGAAACAGCATTCCAAGCAGTGAACCAGCTGACATAGAGGTCAAGGTGGGAACTGGCACGTTGCGGGGATGATCAGAGGGGCCATTGTGGCTGAGGCATCGGGGGGCAGGGGGGTGATAGGCAGGAGGTAACAAGGGGCTGGCTCTGCAGGCTACAGAGGCAGAGGCTAATCCCACGGGGTACTGCATTTTAGGAAACGAGTCTGGATTTTACTTTAGGTGCACTGGACAGCTTTGGAGAATTTCAACTAGGGAAGTGATATGCTTTGATTAATGCTAAGTGAAGAGTGGACCAACCGTAAAGGTAAGCCAAGAGGGTGTTTCAGTAATCCAAGCAAAAGATAACAGCAGGAGACGTGATGCAGAGAAGAGGAATGATGCCGGGTCTAGTCTGGGTGAAGATGGATGAAAAGTGGGTAGAAAGGGGAGGACAGGAAATAGAGATGACCCCTGGAATTGGGACTTGGGTGACTTAGATGGACAGAAGTTCTAGATTCTTAGTTAGAGAGGCCTGAAGAAGAAAAGGGTAGAGAGAGGCACATTCAGTTTGAAGGGCTTATTCATTCCAATGGAATCACTTTGTGTATACCTACACAAAAAAGGTCCACTGCACTGATGTTGGAGGATACCCATGGAAAAGATGCGATTTGTGTCCTACATTCTCTGGGCCTCCAGCAAAGCAAGAACACAGCCGTGACTGAGGTCCTTATGCTAATGGAGGAGTCAGGGCAGACTGCAAAACCAGGGTTAGAATTTCATTTCCTATGAGACAAATTTCCTCATGTTACACACACACACATGCGCACACACACACACCCCTATTGATATACAGAGTGGCAACTTTGCTACGTGGACACTTCTTTAGAGAAAACTGGGACTTCAATGAACATTATTTGGAACACATGAATATACCATAAAAGTACCAAGTCGTAATAATAATATTTTAGGAGGCAGGAACCCAGAGAATAAATAGTCACCCACAGATTTTTAAACAATTATTTCAGATAATAAAAAACAGGCAGGTAGGTGGTCCAGGTTTTTAGGTTACACACATACTTTAAAAACGTGCTGGGTGGAAAATGACAAGGTGCACTTGGGAATCACTCCGAAGGCCTCAGGATAGAGTGGCTCATGTGGACTCCGTCGAGGAAAAGCAACAAATTAAATCTGTTGTGGAGGGAAAGGCCCAGGACAGATGGGAAGTGACATTTTCCACCTCACGTCATATTCATCAGGAGATAATCTACAGGCAGATAGGCAGCCTGCAAAGAGCACCAGTGGAGTCAGGGGCCCTCCAAAGCCAGCTGCGTCAGGGACACCAGGGACAGTGATCAGTACACGGTCACTTGGCCCCTGAGAGCTCAAGACAAGGGAACCGGTCTGGATGACCTCGAAGGTTCCCTCCAGCTTTCAGATTTTAGGATTATCTTTCTTCTCTGTCTGTTGTACTGCATTAAAAATCATTCATTAGATTTCTCACGGGGCAGGGAAAAAAACGTGACCTATTATTTACGACGTATTCAAATATTAACTCAAATGAGTTGACTACAAACTGTAGTGGTCTTCTTTCAAGGTTAATATGCCAAGGTTTTTTTTTTTTTCTTTTGCTCATGCGGCTCTTCACTTGGAGTCTCTAAAAATAATTATCTTTTGAGGTAGGGGAATTAAGGTGCTGGAGGGAGCGAGCAGTGCTCCAATTAGGGGCAGCAACGGTCTGGCTGCCTCATCAAACACATGGCTATTCAGACCACAGAGCGCCGCATGCTTCTGGGTTAATATCACCCCAACATTTCAAATAAGGACGCCAGGAATACTAAGAAGGCCCTGTATATGTTCCAAGTCCGCCTAGTAAGCATGGAAGTATGAAAGGATCTTCAAAGAGAGAATGTTTGACGGACAGTAAGAGTCAGTAAATCGGCTCATGTAGAGCCATTATTGGGCTGGCTAAGGACTTTGAGGAGCCCACCGTTCCTGCAGGATCTGAGATTTAATTAAAGCAAAAACTAAACTGAGAGGAATGTTTCCTTTTTTAAAAAAAGGAAGAGAAAGGACGCAGTAAAACACACACAACCAAGCCAAACCTAGGCACCGTTCGCATTTTTAAAAATTCTCTCTTTGGAGGAAATGTGGGTAATAATCAAAAACAACAGTACTTGTTGGGGGCGTCATCATTAGCTTGAACACCACCCAACAAGGACTCTTAGAAGTAATCATTTCCAGGGGCGCCTGGGTGGCTCAGTTGGTTAAGCGACTGCCTTCGTCTCAGGTCATGATCCTGGAGTCCCGGGATCGAGTCCCGCATCGGGCTCCCTGCTCAGCAGGGGGTCTGCTTCTCCCTCTGCCCTCTTCCCTCTCGTGGTCTCTGTCTCTCATTCTCTCTCTCTCAAATAATAAAATCTAAAAAAAAAAAAAAAAGAAGTAATCATTTCCAAATGGCTAATATGGGAGGTTTCCACAACTATCCCATCGAGAGATGCATTATGAAATCGCTTCAGTTCTCACTTCCCCTAGAAACACACACACACACAAATAATTCTTAAGATTCAGCTTTTTTAAAAAGTTGAAATATGAACCACTGCAGGGAGGAAGCGGCCCCTTTCTAGTCGATGCTCAGGGAACTTTGAAGATAGAGACATAAAGTGCCCCTGCTTTTTTAGATTTGAACCATGCCAAGGCAATCCAGTGATGTGCCTCGGGCATTCACATGTGCTGTCCAAAGCGAGAGAGGTAACATCTGGTGCCGCCGAGAGATGTCAAGACAATCTCCCCAGAAATCATCATTAAAGGGTCGCCCTGTGGTTTGTTTCATTAATTTAAATTTTGTCCTACAATTTATTTTGCCTAATGGCCATATGTTTCCCCTGTGTTCGGGCCAGGGACGGTAACGGACATGGAAGAGAATGGTGATAGAGCAGGGCTCCCCTTTCCGCTTTTACCCCTGCTCGTTTTTTTCAGAAATAGCACTGGTCAACCTCAGTCTCAAGTAAACAAGAAGTGCCTGTTTCCTTATTCTTAAGTAAGTTGCACTTGGAAATATGCCTTCGCCTGAAAAGAGAAGAGAGCACACTCCTTTTTCGGAAGGATCGCACCTACAGACGTATAGCCATTGGGCAGGAAGGAAGTAAAATTAGGGAAAAGCACATTGGTGCACTTTATTAGTGTTTAGTAAGGCTTACATATACGATGACTTGCTGACATGTGACTGAAAAAAAAAAGGAAGGGAAACTACCCTCCTATAATTTATTTATTTATTTAGATTTTATTTATTTATTTGAGAGAGAGAGAGAATGAGAGAGAGCACATGAGAGGGGGGAGGGTCAGAGGGAGAAGCAGACTCCCTGCCGAGCAGGGAGCCCGATGTGGGATTCGATCCAGGGACTCCAGGATCATGACCTGAGCCGAAGGCAGTCGCTTAACCAACTGAGCCACCCAGGCGCCCTACCCTCCTATAATTTAAATTGAGCCTCTGCTCTTAGTTCACAATCCATGGAACTGTTCCAAAAAGCAAAACCACAGTTAAAGGGGAAGAGACCCAGGATCCAAGATAATGTTTGGCTCTCAGAATGAGTCTCGGTTTTAGGCCACAGGACCCAACAAATGTTGTCCAATTCTATCAGTATACATTCAGATGTGATTTCTCACAAACTGACCTAATAATGCATTAATAATAACATTTGAGGCGAGGCAGCAATAGTGATTTGAGTAAAAATCAAAACAAACAAAAACCAGCCATTTTATATGCAACCTTTTCCCTGAAATACTTTATCACAGAAAAGGGAAAAAAGTCACTAATGCATCTAATGAAGCTTGCCATCACCTAGGCAGTGCTTACTTACTTGCACCGATAAAGAAGTTGGCAGAAACTAGATCAACTGAATGCAAAATAGTAAAATAATTTTTTTTTTTTTTTTTAGAAAGGAAATACTGAATCACTAGGCCTTTTTAAGTGGAGTGACATTTTCAGGCATTTGCAAACACCCCTCCCCACCAACACACAGACAGAGTTGGAGAGGGCTTTAAAAACCACATGCTTTAGCCTAACGGTGACACCAGAGTAATGACTTGCTTACCGTGTTGTCTACATATGGATTTCCTAAGTATACTCCTCAATGACGTTTTTGTTTGTTTGTTTGTTTTTGTTTTTTTTTTTAAAGATTTTATTTATTTATTTGAGAGAGAGAGAGAATGAGAGACAGAGAGCATGAGAGGGAGGAGGGTCAGAGGGAGAAGCAGACTCCCTGCCGAGCAGGGAGCCCGATGCGGGACTCGATCCCGGGACTCCAGGATCATGACCCGAGCTGAAGGCAGTCGCTTAACCAACTGAGCCACCCAGGCGCCCCCTCAATGACGTTTTTTAAAAAGCCTGTTAACACACTATATATTAAATGGAATGACTATTACAATGTTCTAGATACTCCACGCACACAGGTTTAGGAATCTAAGTGAGGAAACTTCTCCCGATCATGCATTCTTCTTAATAAATATTATCACTAAGGTCATTAGGTCACTACTTATTGTTTGTATTATACTGTAAAAGGTGCCATAGGAATTGTATAAACTATGGGTAATGAACTTTTTAAATAACAGCTTTATTGGGACGAACTCACATATCCCACAATTCACTCAACTAGAATATACAATTCAACAGTTTTTAGTATATTCACAGATGCGTGCAAGCATCACCACAATCAATCCTAGAACGTTTTCATCTTAGGTAATGAAACTTTAATGAGTTGCTAAGCATCTAACTAGCCAAAGTATCAGACTTCTGAGAAAAGCTTGCTGCTAAAAGCATTCCCTCACCTTTAAAGTATATATTTGTATTTGGGCTTTGTTGTACTTGCTTTGTTCTTTTTTCCACTTAACACATGCTACAGAGTTTGGATTTGATTCAAAAGCTTATCAGGAGCTGTTGAAAATTTCTGAGGAGGCATGAACTCCATCACAAGAAGCCGTTAAGAAGACAGGGGCATGGCATGAGTAGACAGTTCAGAGTTCACGACAAAAAGCTCAGCAAAGAAATGGGACCGAAGCAGATTACTACAAAGGTCCAGGCAGGCGGTACCAGCCTAAATTTCTGGGGTAAAAAAGGGCAAGAAGGAAGGACTTGAACAATCCTGGGAAGCCAGCCCAGGCAGGTGTGGTTCTGGTCTGTGGCGGTGAGAGGAGGAATCAGAGAAGACCCCCTGGGTCATACAGGGAGACTGGGGACATGGGGCTGCCATTAGCACAAATGAGGGTCCAGAAGGAAAAACGGACTTCAAGGTGAAGCTGATGGGCAACTTAACTGTGTTATGTTGACAAATGCATGTCCAGGGCATGTAGAGGCTAGAGGTGTAGTTTCAGAAATCATCTTGCTGGGCTGGAAGAGAAATGATGCCAAGTGTGCAGAGCTGAATGTTCGAGACAGGGGACAAAAGCATCCTGGACAGTGGTTGATGGAAGAAGGCGTTTGATGCAGCGGAAAGAGCGGCGGGAACCAGGAAGATGGACTGAGATGGGCCACTGTCCCTCTGTAGGCAAATGGCTACATGAAGAAAGAAGGACAGCCTAGAGGAGGTCCAAGTGTGAGATCTGGTCTAGGCGACTCTGGGAGAGACAGGGGCAAATGGAGCCCATTGTGTCCTACGGGGTCTCGTCTCTCCCGCTGATGCTCCAGGATGAGGTGTGTCCCTATGCCTTCCTAACACAGCATAAGGAATGAAAGGTGAGAAAGGTCCTAGAAATGCTAAATACATACTTTTTATGGTGGTCACCATTGTAGGCCACCTCAGAAACCTCACTGGGCCAGAATTAAATTTCCAAATTCTATTAATGCATGTGATTGCTAGGCCTAGGCCATGGACTTCAGTTTGATTAGAAAACTGATCCTGCATCATGAACATAAAGATCTGAACGTGCTTCTTCAAATCTCCCCAGGAATATTTCAGTCACCATATTGAAAGTTCATTTATTTTTACTCAAAGTCACTAAAAACTCTGAAAAGAAACTGATGTGCCAAACTACTGCTCATTGCAATGTCTTATAAATTTTACCGCCTTGGGATGGTAGAAAGCGCAAGAAATTCCAAAATATGACATCCCCCTTTTCTCTCTTAACTCATCCCTAGAAACCAATAACCTAAACCACTGAGAGAAAGCAAAGAAGTAAAATTTAAAAACCCGAACTATAAATGATTAGCCATCACACTCAACTGGGAGGAAAAGTGATTTGGGAACTTTACTTTCAACCTAATTTCAAAGTGAATAATTATTCTGTCCCACTAGAATTAGTAAGCTCTCAGAATCAAAAATATAATGACACAAAGAGAATATTTTATAACCATAATATCCTGGGCATTTTGAAACATGGCCATTGCTCTTTCTTGCGTGTTAAAAACACAAGGCCATGGGAAAAGGCTAATTATTTTCTTTAACCAAATCAAAGAAATTGGCTGAATTACCTCAATTTTATGTACTAAATGATGTCCTTATACTTAAAGATAGAGGGACCACATAATTTATCATCCCAAATGAGTAACTTTTGAGAGTGAAAGGGGTACTATTAAAAATTATGTCAAGGGGCGCCTGGGTGGGTCAGTCGTTAAGCGTCTGCCTTCAGCTCAGGTCATGATCCCGGGGTCCTGGGATCGAGCCCCACAACGGGCTCCCTGCTCAGCAGGGAGTCTGCTTCTCCCTCCTCCCCCTTGCTCCTGCTCGCTCTCTCTGTCTCAGATAGATAAAATCTTAAAAAAATAATAAAAATAAAAACTACATCAGGGCAATATGAGCAAACCATGGTAGTCCTATGTGAATGGAGATACATGGCAGTCCCATTAAAAGCACTCTGGAGGGACACCTGGGTGGCTCAGTCAGTTAAGCATCAGACTCGATTTCAGCTCAGGTCATGACCTCAGGGTTGTGCTTAAGATTCTCTCTCTCCCTCTGCCCTTCCCTCCCCCCACCCAACCAAAAAAAAAAGGTGCTCTGGAATGAAAGGGGATTTTAACACAGCATTAAAAAAAACTGAAGAGGGGCGCCTGGGTGGCTCAGTCGGTTAAGCGTCTGCCTTCGGCTCGGGTCATGATGCCGGGGTCCTGGGATCATATCGGGCTCCCTGCTCAGCAGGGAGCCTGCTTCTCCTTCTGCCTGCCGCTCCCCCAGCTTGTGCTCTCTTTCTTTCTTTCTCTCTCTAATAAATAAATAAAAATCTTGAAAAAAAAAAAAAAACTGAAGAGAGGCAATGAAGGGAAAGAATACAGGACATGGAATAAAAATGAGTATCAGAGCTAGCACACAAGTCCTAATATCCCTCAGGGTGCATATTACAGAGTCAAGAGCTAGAGACATTACCTTGATACTTAAAGGGTACCTTACTGGGACCTTCAATGTCTCACACTAGCGACAAGGTCGGGTAGCCTGCGCTTGCCGTTTTTGGTGTTTTGGTTTTTTTTTAAATTTTATTTATTTGACAGAGAGAAAGACAGCGAGAGAGGGAACACAAACAGAGGGAGTGGGAGAGGGAGAAGCGGGCTTCCCGCCGAGCAGGGAGCCCGATGCCAGGCTCGATCCCAGGACCCTGGGATCATGACCTGAGCCGAAGGCAGATGCTTAACGACTGAGCGACCCAGGTGCCCCTGGTGTTTTTTTTTTAAGTAATGTCTTATTAGGTGATCACAAAAGAAAATGAGAAGACTAATTCCAGGCTAGATGACAGATCAGGTCATTTTATAAATTAAACTGGCAAAGACTGTTTCAAAGGATCATATTCAGGACTCAGAAATCTAGGGGAAAACTGGCATGCCGTATACCTACCGGGAAAGAGAACAGCTACAGCTTCTCAGGCAAATTCTGCAATAACTATCATGTCTTCCAATGTTGCACAGCCTCCTGCACCAATGACTCCATTCTTAGGGATTTTTCCCAGGGAAATAATTGTGAATTTTGTAAATACATATCAGCTGTAAGATATGTACCTTATAATTGGTTAAAAACATCAAAAAATTAAAATTTAAACTTGTGTAACAATAGGGGAGAGGTAAAATAAATGATGAGGTCATGCAGCCATGAAAAATATTTTGTTACATTATATATAAAAACATTCATGATAAATAAACATGGAAAGGCAAAGAGCAATAACAAATCCATGTGTAAATACCATGCCAGTTCTTTTAAATTTACTCACACACAGACACACACACACACACACACACACACACAAATCTACGTAGCAGAAAAAGGTAAGGTGGGAAGATTTACAATAAAGTGTTAAAAGTAATTAGCTCTGGATGGTGGGATGAAGAACTTTTTTTTCTTTTTGCTAACTTACATTTCCTCAATTTAACAAACTGAATAGGTATCGCTTTGTAAAAAAAAAAAAAAAAAAGTTAATAAGAAACTGAAAAAAGCATTCTCTTCCACCTTCCAGAGGACTTGACATCACAGATGCAACCAAATCAGAGACAGAGCTGAGGTAACACTGGTCTCTAAGTCAGAAGAAGTAAAAAATGAGATAGAGCCCTATCTGTACTCCCCAAGAGCTAGTCTTATAGGGATAAAAATGAGATGAAATGCACAAGAAAATCTTAAAGGGTGGTCAAGTATTATATACAAAAATGATTCTACTAGATGCCTGCCATTACCAGAACATGTACTTTGGGGTGGTTGTTTTTCTTCATTCTGCAGGAATTCATCACTCTGCTTTATGTGTATCATGATGCACTCGCAAAATGGTTGGCTAGACAGAGTATAAAATGAAGTGACATGCTAGATAAAAACCATAACCCTCACTTCATTAGCCCCTTTTCTAATCAAAGGAACAGAAAAATAATACAACATTTCCAATCAGGTTCCTGGGAAAGTCAACAAAAAATAACAACTGAATCGATTCCTACTAAATACATTACTAATAGCTCGTGATCTCAGGACCCTGAACATAGTAGAGGTTCAAAGAAAAAGGTTGATCCATAGTTATTTTGCCAAAAAAAGAATCCATGCAAACATTTTCAAGAATAAACAAACACTGCAATTTACCAAAATGTTACCAATAGCTGTGCTTAGGTTGTGAAAATACAAATGATGTTATTTTTTTCTATTCTGTAAACTTCTAATGAGCGATTATTAAATTTTAATCAGTCTTTGCAAATCCCAAGAATCTATTGCACTTGGACCCAATGATTAACCAACTGGTTATGTGACTGTAAGCAAGTCAATTTACCTATCTGGGTTTCAGGCTCTTCAAGTTTAACAAGGACAGAGGAGGAATACTGTGATTGCTGATTAAAGACACCAAAAGCATCTAGCACAATAGTTGAGAATGCTTTAAAAGTAGTAACTTTTTGGGGGGTGCCTGGGTGGCTCAGTTGGTTGGGCGACGGCCTTCGGCTCAGGTCATGATCCTGGAGTCCCGGGATCGAGTCCTGCAACACGTCGGGCTCCCTGCTCAGCAGGGAGTCTGCTTCTCCCTCTGACCCTCCCCCTCTCATGCTCTGTCTCGTTCTTTCTCTCTCAAATAAATAAATTTTTTTTAAAAAAATCTTAAAAAAAAAAGTAACTTTTTAACGGACAGGAACAATATCTGTGAACAAAATATTATTTGTAAAGTTCCATTCATTCCAATTAGCACATAAGGCTAATGACCTCAAACAGCAGATACTTGGCATTACACAATCCATTTCTGACCTCCAACTCTCAAGCCAACATAGATTTGAAGATTATTCTAACCTTAGAGAACCAAAGAAAGGGCTCCCCTCAGGGGTTTTGGTTCGTGGGCCAAATTTGAGCCTCAAGATCACTTTTTTTTAATTTTTTATTGTTATGTTAATCACCATACATTACATTAGTTTTTGATGTAGTGTTCCATGATTCATTGTCTATAACACCCAGTGCTCCATGCAGAATGTGCCCTCCTCAATACCCACCACCAGGCTAACCCATCCTCCCACCCCCCTCCCCTCTAGAACCCTCAGTTTGTTTTTCAGAGTCCATCGTCTCTCATGAGCCTCAAGATCACTTTAAAGCCAACCTAGAAACCACAAAAGAAACCCAGAGATGTTAACTACAGTATACACTGAAACACGTTCAATATGTCTTGAGAAAAGGAAAATATATCATACTTGTCAAGTGTGCTATGATAGAGCAGGCAAAGAACACCAAGAATGCTAGTCCCTTTACCATCATTATAATGTCTGACTCTGAGCAGTCACATAAATAACAGGGGCCATAATTCCCATATACACTCAATTGGACAGCAGACTAAACTCAAGAGTGCCTTCTATTTCTATCATGGCATAAATTTCCAGTACCTAAGTCATACAAGGCTACCCTTAATTAAAGCTCAGTTTTCCCCACATTGCAAATCAGGAAAAGAAAAAAAATCAAGTACCTTTGTCATGAGAGTGACTTAAGGTCTTATTTTAAGATTGTCCCACATCACTTTAGGCAACTACCCTCAAAGGAATGCTTTAGAAAAATGGCTAACAGTGACAGAACATGTTCATCATATATTAACTGCGAAAGCAGGCAAGATTTACATGACAACTGTTTGAAATCTATCGACGTGGGGCTCCTGGGTGGCTCAGTCGTTAAGCGTCTGCCTTCGGCTCAGGTCATGATCCCGGGGTCCTGGGATCGAGCCCCACATCGGGCTCCCTGCTCTGTGGAAAGCCTGCTTCTCCCTCTCCCACTCCCCCTGCTTGTGTTCCCTCTCTGGCTGTGTCTCCCTGTCAAATAAATAAATAAAATCTTAAAAAAAAAAAAAAAAAGAAATCTACCGACGCATAGAGAATAGACAATATTAACAACATATTATCAGCTTGGTGGCAGTGCTCATGATTTATTTTCTTAGTCTTTTATGTATTTTCTGAACTCAGTATACTTGAACATGTATTATTTTTATAACCCAAAACAAGTAACAGCATTTTAGAGTTATTCTAATAGGGCTTACAAATCTTCAGGTGTTCAAGGTGGTCTGGCTCCATTCCTCTTCTTTTCAAATTCATTCAGAGGCCGAATATATCACCAGCAGAGGCTATTTTATGAAGTTTTGTATAAGATGCAGGTTGTCACCATTCTCCCAAAGCACCCAGTCATCTCTGTGCCATCAAGCTACCTCACCCCATCTACCCTCGTGAGCTCAGACACCAAAGCATTCCTCTTCCTTCCGCCATTAAACTTAACCATTCAGCAACCCCTTTCTCTAAGGTCCCTTCTGCTCAGGACATTGGGAAAGATGTTTGGCGGCAAATGGCGTTTCATGGGGCCCTCATATTAACCCTTGTACGCTGCTATCTCTTCTGCTGAGGTATTACTGCGCCGACCTTTGCCACTCATTATAATACAAGGACAGATCTGGTCCGCTATCTGGACACCAATTTAGCTTATCTAGAGTGGGATTAACCGTGGGAAGTGCAATCAAATAATCAATAAGCATACTATGACACACTGCTTCTTCAAAGTAGGTGTGATTCCATAATCACCTGCTCAGGACTGGAGTGACAAGAACACCTGAATAATTCAACATCTAAATATTCCAGGATGCACCCAGTTCCCGGGAGGACATACATAAAAAAGATGACATGGGAAAAGAGAGAGAGCCTTGCAGCTTGGAAGGGATGTTCCATCCCAGAACACTAAGGGTCTCGGCCCACTGCACAGAGAATTAAGCAAAGCAGCTGGGGAAGGATAAAGGTCTGTCTGTCAGCTTTCCACTTCCTTCTGAGTCTGTCTTCACAGCGGGACTTCCTTATTTGTTTGAAGTATTATAAATTCCCAGAATATCAGGCACACCCATACTCGAATGTAAGTACAAAAACACACTGCAAAGCCAAATACAAATGGTTCCTCAGCTATTAATTGGAGGCCACACATCAGATAAGGCTGATTTTCTTTGACATGTTTAACGTGGCACCTTCACAAAAGAGATAAGAACACTAAGAAAAATCTACTTGCCAGCTTTGAAAAGTTCGCACTCAAAACAGAAATGAAGTGAGTGTAGAGTTGCTTTACACAAGAAGTAGGAAATCAGTAGTAAACAGAAAACAGATTTTCTTAAATTCCACACGGCTTTGTTAGCACTACACGAAATTTACTGCCTTAGGTCATGTTTGTCTGGGCTGTGATTACATGCCAAACCTAGGCCAAAACTGCTCTCCATAGTTTACTCATGTGGCTTTTCAAGAAAGTATAAAATGATCTTTATGTTTATTCCAAAGACCAAAAAAGGTTTTCCTGTTTTAGAAAATGCTTAATTACCTAGGTTAGAGATAAGCTGCATGCTCAAAAATGAAAAATACATCCTCTTAGGGAAAAAAAAAATGGTTGTCCTAATTATACATGGATGATCTAATTAAACTGTCATTCACAATTCATTAAGGCTATTAATAAGTTGTAAATGGGAAAAATGGGTATTACAGTTAAATTTATGGGAGTGTTAAAACCTATTAACTATAAAGACAGCCAAGGACTGGTAGTGAAATTTCATAAGAAGTACATGAACTGTCGACCTCACTGAGGGATCCTTAGAGACCTCTTCTGTAGGCTCTCGACCTACCTCCTCATTTATAAATGAGGAAATTGGGGTCTACTGAAGCTCAGCGAATTGCCCAAGTTACATCCTCTCACTCATTTTCCCACCACTTACAAGTTGCCACATTTCCTGAATTGCACACGTAGCTTGGTTCCAAACAGAAAATGCTAGCACGTCTTGTTGCAGTCCAGTGCAGAGGAGGGTTAGAAATCCTGGACCAGCTCACAGACCAAAATAGTCGAGGGGCGCCCGGCTGGCTCAGTCGATGGAGCGTGCGGCTCCTGATCTCACGGTTGTGAGTTCGAGCCCCACGTTGGGCGCAGAGGTTCCTTAAAAATGAAGTCTTAAAAAACAATTAGAAGGAAGGCTAACTGATACAGAGAAGGGAGAAGCAACTACAGAATAACAAGCATGCAGCCACCTGACAGTGTTCCAAGGGAGAAGCAGCAGAAACTCAAGAAAACAAAATCTTTATTAAGTCTGATGGGTCCAAAAAAACCAGAGTTCTTAGAAATTTCAAGGTGAATCAAATATCCCTATTACTAACCTACCTACCCACAGAAGAAATCTTTTAATTAAAACAAGACATATCACACCCCCAACCAAAACAGTCATCACTAAGAACCATCACTATGTTGGTGAAGGATTTAGGATAAGCAGAACAAACTTCCTTCCCACCTCTAGGAATCATGTGTTTTCTTCTGATGATGTTTCCACATTTTAAAGGAGGCCCCCAAATTACCTAGGCAGAGGAAACCCCATCAAAGACAGGTCATGCCACAATGTTTTTCAGGGCCTGAACCCCAAACCCTTGTATACCGACCCTGGGCATACGAAGCCATGCGTTCCACACCAATGGACTGCTGAAAAACCAGTCCCTTGAAATGACTCTGAGTCAAAGGAAAAAATAAAATGTGCTCTGCTCTGGTGTTAACTACATTCATTTTACACATTAACAACATATTTACAATGGCTTTTAAAGTACTTGCTAGGGCGCCTGGGTGGCTCAGTTGGTTAAGCGTCTGCCTTTAGCTCAGGTCATGATCCCAGGGTCCTGGGATCGTGTCCCACGTCAGGCTCCTTGCTTGGTGGGGAGCCTGCTTCTCTCTCTCCCTCTGCCGCTCCCCCTGCTTGTGCTCTCTCTCTCCCTCTCTGTCAAATAAATAAAATCTTTAAAAAAATAAAATAAATTTAAAAATAATAGTAATAAAGTACTTGCTAAACAGACTGCTGGTCCCACACTGGAAAGCAGAGTGAGTCAAAGCCCCGGTTCTCGGGACAGACCCGTCCAGGCACCAGAACCATCGGTACACCTCGGGGCAAGTGACCTTCTGTTGACACTTTCATCAGCTGCACAATGAAGATAATGATGCCTACCTCAAAGGGTATTTCTGCAGATGAAATTCATGGAAAGCCCTTAGCAGACTGGCTGCCTCATGGTAAAATTCTGTAACAACAGTATGGTAACTAAAGCCTTAAAACCCCCCAGCTCCCCGCCAGGAACAAGCGATGCCCTTTTGGTCCTCCAGGCTTTTCACTCACTAGTCCGTTTTCCCCCACATGCCCTCCTGGCTGGACCCCCAACAGCAGCCCCCACTCCAGACCTTCCAGAACACTCCAGTTCTCTGCCTGGCAAAATCTCCCTCATTCCCGTCCTTCAAGTTGGCCAATTCCCCTGAGGCCGGTTGGCTGTTCCTTCCATGTCTATTATGTGATTACATTTGGATTATAATTACTTATGTAACAAGAAAGAAGTTTATTTACTGGAATTGGGGGGAAGGGAGAAGACCAGCCTGTCCGGACTACTTCTGCAGCAGGGGGCCCGGGGCAGGGGCCAGGCCGCACCCCCCAAGGAGCACAGGCTTTGGGGAGGGGGTCGCCATGAAGGAAGAAACAACATGCAAAAAGCCCCAAGCCTGAGATGTGACTCTGCCCTGCGCTAGTGAAGTCTCCCTATCTTCTCCAAAGTTACTAAACCTCACAAGAAGTCAAACTTGAGTGGACCTGGGTGAGAGAGAAAAAGAGAAAGAGACAAGATCATGTGAACATCCTGAGGATATCTGGGAAGGGTTCTGAAATGCGTAAGGCACCAAGTTCACACTCGGGCTCAGGCGAAGTTCTAGCTAAATGGCAGAAGAGCAAGAAGCCGGCACGTGCCACGTGGCTGATACTTGTTTAAATGGCCATTTATTTCCCCCACCACACTGTTCCCCAGTACGAAGTTCTCAGGCCTGGAGAAACAGTGGAGGCAGAGTGGCTTGGAGCAGAGCGTCTCCACCTTGACCATGCACCCCAATCATCTGGGAATAGTATTAAAATGCACGTTCTGATTCCAGGATGCTGGGGCAGAGCCTGAAGTTCTGCTCGTCGGACCAGCTCCCAGGGGGTGCCGAGCCAGGGGGACCACGTCAGGAGTGAGAATTCAGAACACGGGCGCCAGGGCCAGACTGCCTGCGCTCGCCGCCTCGCTCTGCCACCTAACAGCTGTGTGAACCTGCCCAAGTGACTTGAGTTCTCGGGGCCTCCTTCTCCCCCATTTGTGCCTAAGAGTACCTACTTCCTGGAGCAGTTACCGAGGATGAAAACGGGAACGCATGTGAACGTGCCCAGAAGGACATCTGGCACAAAGTGCTGGACAGACGTCAGCTCTTGTTTCTGTTAATACTCATTTCTGAACACCCCAGCAACGGTCACAATAGCAGCAACTCAGAAAGGCACACAGTCGCGTTTCTGAAGTAAAAGTTGGTTTTTAATAAATTAACACGTTGATGAGAGAGTACGAATAATCAACCAAACAGTGTGAACGTTAAATCCCCAGAAGACATTATCATCATAAAACATGATCAATATTTAAAACTCGTCATTTTATTTTTTTAAGATTTATTTATTTGAGAGAGAGAGAGAGAGAGAGCACAAGAGCGAGTGGGGGGGAGGGGCAGAGGGAGAGAAACTCAAGCAGACTCCCTGCTGAGCACGGAGCCCCACATGGGGCTCGATCTCACCACCCGAAGATCATGACCTGAGCTGCAATCAGGAGTTGGATGCTTAACCGACTGAGCCACCCAGGCGCCCCTAAAATGAATCATTTTAAACTGATAAGGAGTTGCAGCCATACCTTCCATCTCTCAAAATCTCAGATTCTGCTTCAGCTCCCAGTCCCAACTCCAGGACACAAACTGTTGGCACTCGCTGGTCAGGGGCGGCCTTTGACCTTTTCCGGCTAGCAGAGGGAAGCTGAGGCCTGACAAGGGGCTCCCCAGGAAGGCGAGGGCCAGAGAGGTGGGGATCAAGGAGGACAGGCAGGTGAAGGTTTGGAAATGGGGCAGCTGATGTGGGTCCAGCCAGGCATGTGGTTTGGCCCAGCTAGCTGCAGCCATCTCTAAGCTATGGTTCAGGCCCCACGGATGTAAGGACTAGCACAGGGTCCTAACAAGTGGGTGGAACACAGCGAAGAGGACGGCCACGACTATGTATTACTGAGCATCCAGTGTATGTCAGGCCCCAGCTGTGCCATTCATTCGTGGTGACCCCGGGAGGTTAAGTTTTGGTTTTTTGTTGTTTTAAAGATCCTTATTCTTTTTAGAGGGGAGGGAGGGCCAGAGAGAGAAGGAGAGAATCTTAACTAGGCTCCGCTCTCAGCGCGGGCTGGATCTCACGACCCTGAGATCAGGACCTGACCCGAAATCAAGAGTCAGGCACTTGGGCGCCTGGGTGGCTCAGTTGGTTAAGCGACTGCCTTCGGCTCAGGTCATGATCCTGGAGTCCCTGGATCGAGTCCCGCATCGGGCTCCCTGCTCAGCAAGGAACCTGCTTCTCCCTCTAACCCTCCCCCCTCTCATGTACTCTCTCTCTCATTCTCGCTCTCTCAAATAAATAAATAAATCTTTAAAAAAAAAAAAAAGAGTCAGGCACTTAACTAACTGAGCCACCCAGGCGCCCCTGGGCGGTTACGTTTTATTATCTCTAGTGTGCACTGTTTGGGAAACTCATTACCCAACCTTAAAATGAAAATCACCACAGCAACTGACCCTCGGACCTCAGGACAGAGAGGGGCCGGGCTGAGCCGGACCCCAACCCTTTCCACCTGGGGGTTCGTACTGGCCAACGGACGCTTGTTCCTCTGCCCACATGTCCTGACACAGATGGCACCCCGCTCCTGAGGGCTACGACCTCTTCAAGGTGTGCCGGGGTCTCCCCAAGCACACTGCCCCATGCCTGGACGCCTGCGTCTGACATCGATCCCTCCACGTTTACTCCAGCAGCCATCTTCTTGGAACGAGACGAGGGACGTGCACACACAAATTCCTACCGTTAACCAGAAAATGAGGAGGACGCTGGTGCCCGAGGCCAGAGAAATACTAAGTGGCAAAGCTGGTGCTGGAGCCCAGGTGTGCACAAGTCTAGGCACAGATGTGGGTGGCACCTGGCCTTGGAGCAACGGCCATAAGCCGGAGTGTGGAAGTGAGGACCTGAAGAGAACAGTCAGGGATAGCTTCACCCAGGCGTGGCGGGTGGGGGGGAGGCTTAAGGGTGAGACGGAAATGAGAAAGAAAGAGAGAAGCAGAGCTACGGGACTCAGAGGCTACAGGGGAGTGAGGCACGTGGTCCTGGCAGTATCCCACAGTGGGAACCAAACCGAATTCAAATTCTGAAACTCCAGGGAAAGACTCAGGCTTAGATTCTCCTGGGCCGGGGCAGGAGAAGGGGGCTCCCAGCAGGATACAAGAAGGGAGCCCGAGGTCAGGACGGACCACACCCCAGGTCAGCAGCAAGGCAGGCCTCTCACTGTCTGAGGCAAGGAGGGGATGACAGGAGCTGGGGCAGGACCAGCACCAATCTCTCCGCCCAGGCCACAGCCTTGGGGAAGTGGGTTTAGGTGAGCTACCGGAGGGGAAGGCTGTTGGTCCATCTGTAAGGAAGGTGGAGGGCTGATACTACCAGGTCCAACAGAGCTGGCTCTTCACTTTCTTTTTAAAGAAAAACATTAAGAGACTCACATGCCAATTCTCCTGGTGGGCAGGAAACTTTTCCCGATTTCCTCTTTGTTCATGTTCAAACTCAAAGAAAGCTCCGCCTTTGGTTCAGAAGCCTGTTTTCCAATTCCCTCTTAGATTCCCTGCAATCTGGCTTTTGTCTTGGACTCTAGGAAGAAACTAGCCTCAGGAAAGAATCCAGCTTCGTGCGGCCACGTCTTACCCCATCTGGTATAAAACCATCCCCTCCCCATCACTTCTTCCTGTACTTTATTTCTTACAGATGGACCTTCCTCTTGACCCCGGCTCTTCCCATATTAAAAAACCTCATCGTATCTGGTTTAAACTACATAATGTAATGTTCTCACCAGGTTCCCATCCTAAAACAATGCTCCTCTGTAGACAATTATAAACGATCCCATTAAGCTCATATCCATGCGTTGGTCCGCTCTAAACTCGTCACCAAATTCCCAATTCCCTACAAGAGGAATTTCCCATTTCGGGGAACTACATCATCCCCTGTCTGTAAGAGGATACGCTTGCTCACATCTTCTCTGTGCTGATGTGCTCCTGATTTGTGTCTATGCCCCCACACTTGATTTCTATCCCACAGTGATCCAGGAAAACATGACAACACATTTAAATTCCACCTCTGATATCTGCACCAGCAGCCATGTGCTCTGGCTTGCATCCCCCATGAGGCACCCAGCTACACTCCCAGGCTCGTTCTCTGCCCTACTGTCCATCCATTCCACATCTTGGGTTATTTTCAACGTCTTCCTTCTCATGCATTAAAAACTAAAAATGTCTGTACAGATACATGAGAAAACGTTTAGAAGTGGTTATCTCTAGGGAGGAAATGGGGAAAGGAAAAGGCAGGCTTTTCCTCTCGTTTTATACATCTGTGCTATTTGGAATTTTTTACCATGTACATGTACTGAACTTGTTTTTTGCTAAATAAATACACTTTTTATAAAAGAACCAGTTAACAACTGTCAAAAGATGTATGTGCAGGGATAGTCAATGCAATGTCCTTCTCATGGCTGGGGGAAAAAAGTAAAGGTAGAACATAACAGGTAGAAACTGGAAATACGTAAATCAATCAATACATAGGGTCTCAGTGCAATATATCAGATGCCATCCATAACACAGAATAATGGGCAGCTACTAAAAGTGCTGTCACTGGAAGCACCTATAATGTATTAAAAACAGGCTAAAAAACAACTCTTTTCACTTGAAAAAAATCTGCATTCTTTGGATAAGACGAAAAGCACTGTTGAGGGCAAGATTCATATCCTCTCTCTTCACTCCAGTACACTTTATTTAAGGAACATGTACAAAATATAAAAGCTGAATATAGTCAACTATGACTACAGTCAACAAGAATCATCTTCATTCATTTATTTTAATTCACTGGCCATTGCGGACGACACGCTTACACTCATCTTTCACAAATAACCTTCACAGTCAGTTTACAAGTTATACATGACGAAGTACCTCTCGATATACAGTTTATTTATGTAAAATGTTTTCATGTAGATGGTCAACCTCTCTATGTAAAGCTCCATCTGTTCTCAATCCCTCACTTGGATACCAGAGGAAGGGCTCCTTAAAGAGGGTGCTGCAAACATGAACTCCAAGAACCTTTCCTCCGTCCACCCTCATGGTTCTCCACATTCAATTCGTGGGAAAGACTATGAAGGGGCTGGCCTCCATGAGTCACCAGATTCAGGTGTTCTGAGTGATCTCAAAGAAAGTGATCTCACAGCTTCCTAAATAAGCTCTTTGAGCATTCACTCTGCCCCCAAGGATCAATATGACACAAGGCAGGTCTACTGATCCAGGCCAAGGTGGATGACATTCATTGCAGGCTGATCTCTGGTCTTTACAAAGAAGCTCTGCTCCTCACCCCCACTCCTTCTAGCTACCTGCCCAAAGGCCTTGGATGATCATTAGGTTAATCGCAAGTGAGCAATAAGACAAAACCCAAATATGTCCAATTCCCTATTTGTGTAAAAGTCTCTTGGGGAGGCTGCAATGAGGTACTACCTGTATTTCGCGTTCCTCCACCCCACTTAAAAGGCAGAAAAATGTGCCTACAGGTGGGGTGCATCTAAGCAGAAAATAGACTCATCTTTATGTTTAAGAAGAAGTTATTGCTGTTGTTGTTCTAAAAGTTACTCTGGGATAGAATACGACCTAACAGGTCTAGAAAACAGAGAAGAAAATAAAGAAACCTCTTACATTGCACTTTCAAACAAATTTTCCTGCATATGTCAGATCCAAAATGAAAATAAAAACAGCACAGCAGAGGATATTTGTTTCTGCAAAAGATTCTCTTCCCTTCTCCCAACTTTTAGTCATTCTATAACAAAAATGCCTGTGGCTTACAAACAGTAAAACAGAAAACAAGTATATTAGCAATATACAAATGTTGTACCTTTAGTCCAAAGGACTCTTAATATTTTCAAATGATTGACTTAGAACAGTTAGGAAATGAAAATTAAGATTACAGGAAAAAACTAAATTTGTATCTTCTATAAAACTACTCTTGAAGTTATTTATCAAATTTCAATACAAAATACCCATTCGTTATATATGCACTTAATTTATATAATGTCTTCCAAATTCAGTTTACCATGCTAAATCAGAAAGGTGTCACTGGACTAGTACTAAACTCAACATGTGTTTCATTCCATCTATTATTGCTTAATAATTCATAGGTAAGTGTCTAAGAATTGTCTATTAATAAGTAATGACCAAAAACAAAATATCAGATAATCATGCTAGTGACTGAAACCACGAGACAAAACGGAGAATGGGAAGCCATGAAAAACACTTCCGAGAGTGCAAGGAGAGAAATATTAAGTGTATTTCTAAGAGGCCTATCAAAGCGAGCAATTTCCTCTAATTCATTAGAGAGGGGTTTTAATAAACATGAAAAAAAAGTATTTCTAGGGGCGCCTGGGTGGCTCAGTCGTTAAGCGTCTGCCTTCGGCTCAGGTCATGATCCCAGGGTCCTGGGATCAAGCCCCGTATCAGGCTCCCTGCTCTGTGGGAAGCCTGCTTCTCCTTCTCCCACTCCCCATGCTTGTGTTCCCTCTCTCGCTGTGTCTCTGTCAAATAAATAAATAAAATCTTAAAAAAAAAAAAAAAGTATTTCTAAGGTAGATCAGGGGCAAAATCACGTACTCCAACAACAGCTGCAAGATCACTGCCACTCAGCCTACCTGCTGGACATCACTGCTGACGATGTGGCAGGAGGTGAGATGAGGGAGGGCAGGTACGGCAGAGCGCTCCCCCGAGCACCCCAGCCTGGGGAAGGGTGCGTGCAGCGGGGCCCAGCCCTGGAGGTGTGGAGCCAAGGGTATTTTGACAAGTTCTTGAGATGCCTCTGATGTGCATCCAAGTGCAAGAACCCCCAATTATTCCCTGCTGTCTCTCAACAAAATCACCTCTGGGTGTTTACTGTTATTCCCATCTTTATGATAGGGAGAAACAAAAATCTGTTTGCTTTGAAAAGAGTTTACTGTTTTTAAGGCAACATCCAGAAGCTGATGTCAATTAGACTACAAACCTGCATGGTGGAGAGGCAGGTCTCGCCTCTGCCCTTTCTCACAGTGCAACCTAACGCAGGCGAGTCTTGCAACACGCACCCTGGAGAGGGACGAGCCTTCCAGATTCAGAACCGCTCCCCGGGCCAGCGCCCCCCTTCCCCATGCCCCCCCGCCCCCCACCCTGGCGCAACCCCGCAGTACCTCCTCGTACACCTACACCCAGCAGCAGGCCTTCTTCTCTTTCCTTAAAACAAAAGCAAAATATGAGCAGATAGTTCACGTGTGACTGCTTTGTTAAGGAGAGTAATCCTCTTACGGTACTTAATCTGCCTGCGTGTGAACAGATGATAAATGTCGGGGCTATCAAAACGAAGCAAGTCAATCCAGCACAGCTAGCTGGCCCGGGTACAGAGACAAGCCACAGTTACAATGGCAGCGACTGAGCTGGGGACCAGCAGGGCACAGCCCCTCCCTCAAAACCCAGTGTGACCCCTGCAGTTGATCCTCCCCCAGCACGCACCCTCTGCTAAATGACCGAGTCAACTGTCATTGTCCCTCAAGTGTCACAAACATTCAATTCTCCGTTCTCATCAAACTAAAAGATCTGGTCCCAAGTCTTCTGTGCCCTACTTAATTGAGTGGCACAAGACGCTACACTTTCTTCCAGAAAAAGGTTTAAGATGTCTTAGAAACTACACAATGAAAACAGGTCCGTTTCCTTGTCAGTGTAGCTCACCATGCGATTTTGAAAGTCCACCTTTATCCTTTGCTTGCATTCGATACCAGCCAACAGTAATATCATGGAGACAGTTCAGCTGGCTTTTGTTGAAAGAGGCAACGGAACTACGTTTCCATCCTCTTTAGAATTTTTTTTTTCCTAATTCATTCAGCTCAGCCACATGGCAGATGGGTTTAGAGAATTCCAGTCAACGGGAAGTCATCTTCCTTTCGTTGCATAATGTCCAAGGAAAGGGCGGTGTATCGGATGCACCGGCAGCGTGACCACCACGCTGTCCTCGCAGGGTTTATGGAGCAGAACAGAGAGCACGAGGATTTTCACACCAGGTTTCAGAAGCAGCCAGATGCTTGGTACAAAAGGAGAATGACAGCCAGAGTCGGGCTCACTAGTGCTCTTACCAGCTTGTGTGACTTCCCCCCCGTCTCAGAATTTCCTGGACGTTAACATCAAATACTAATGAACTCACATCAGCGCTCAAGAAAGCTGGTCATATTCCATAGAAATGTTAGAGCTAACAGGGCACAAAACTTGGGACCCAGGAGCTCCAAAAGGCCTTCAAGATCCTCCACCTCAAACCCCTCATTTACTGCAGACATATAAACTGAAGCCCGGAGCTATCAAGAGACCAGGCTAAATCCAGAGCTGGCTGATGGCAAAACGGGGCCTGGTAACAAGGCCTCGATTCTTGCCTCAGTGGTATGAGGCTGACAAACGCCCTCGGTCCTTCCTGGGCTAACCACCAACACGGTAACAAGGCCCTTCTAAGGAAGGCACCAGCGGTGTCCAGAGAAAACCGCGTAATATTAGCACTCCGGGTTACCATGCGCAGTTTTCATGAACTCTGGTCCTGACCAAGGCATGGTCTCTGCTAAAGCGTCAGCTCTCTCCTGCAGAACCACAGAGTAGGAGGTGGCAAGAGAGCAAGGCTGAAAGAGTTCAAGATGCAAGCATGACACACTTTACACGAGCAACACTGACAATGTTCAAAATCCGCAATCACTGCTCCAAGGTAGGTGCCCAGGAGACGGGGAGATTTTCTGCAATCTTTACTAAACATAAATAGCTGTTATGTTCTGTTTCTATTCAGACGCAAAGCAAATGTGAGTAACTCTAAGTGGTAAATCCTATTAATGCAAAGTTTGGTAAACCACTTAAGAATTTTGCTTGATACTTCTGGAAAAGAAAAATTCTCAAAAAAACTCATGGAAAGTTTGACTAGGGTACATAGGAAACGATAAAAACAGGTACTTAATTTGCGTCCTTCCAATCACTTAGAAGAATTTTATGGATTAAATTCTTTCTATGGGAATTATAAACCTTTAGATTTACAGGGCCATTAACTCTAATACTTCAGAATTACAGGACATAAAGGAAGTACCTGCTAGTAATAACTTTGCCTAAAATATTCAGTAGACTTCTTGGGTTGGATTTGCTGTTTGACACACTGAGGGCAGTAATCTTTGTACTCAAAACCAAGAGATGATGTTTCTCTTCTGATGATGAGGATTCCTGAGCTACCTTCAGTGGGTCCATGAATAAGGCACATCCAGGATAAACAGACTCCTTCGTGTGAAATGTTTTTAATTCCCTTTTTTTAACCAAAGGTTATCATTTTTTCATTCTTAAACAACAGTAACATCGTAATAACTTTGTATGGTGACAGATGGTAATAAGATTTACAGTGGAAATCATTTTGTAATGTATATAAATGTACATAAATCACTATGTTGTACACCTGAAACTATGATAATGCTGTATGTCAACTGTACTTCAATAAAAAATACAAATTAAAAAAGAACACACACATCAAATAGTAACAACAGTAATACATGTACTGGGCACATGTTTACCAGGCTTCGTTCTAAAGTGCTTTACCTATGTTAACTCATTCCACCCTCCCAACAATCTTACAAAAACTAGGTAATATTACTCTTTTATACTGAAACCCAGCATCATTCTGTCTGAAACTTACGAGACCTAAAACTGAAGGAGAAATAGAGAGTCCCCAAAGACAGGGAATCTGAAGGTAACCACTAGAAAGAAGTTGTTGATTCCTTGTGCAAATCTAAATCCCCACCATCCCGCTATGACCCTGTCGTGATCCTGCTCCAGACTACAAACACCCAGCTTCCTCTCTCACATCCTTGGAATGCAGGAAGAGCTGAGAAAACAGTTTCAAACTCCAGAAGATTAATGTTTTCCTTTTAGGATGAGGATTCCTTACTTTGAAAGCCTTACTTCTATGAGAAGATCAATTTCCAGAGCAGGCACTGTAACCCTCTCAGACCAGCGGGGCTCGGTTATGTGAGAGAGGAAGCTGGGTGTTTGTAGTCTGGAGCAGGATCACGACAGGGTCATAATGGGATGGTGGGGATTTAGATTTGCACAAGGAATCAACAACTTCTTTCTAGTGGTTACCTTCAGATTCCCTGTCTTTGGGGACTTTATATTTCTCCTTCAGTTTTAGGTCTCGTAAGTTTCAGACAGAATGATGCTGGGTTTCAGTATAAAAGAGTAATATTACCTAGTTTTTGTAAGATTGTTGGGAGGACCAGGCCCCTTCTCAGAATTTTAAGTTCTAGTTTTCAACCTCTCCCAATCCATGATGAGACCAGACCCCATGAAGGCTGAGGAAGGAAAACACACTCTCCCTCAAGTCCCAGCCAGAGGAAGAGAACATGTGCGAACATGGGCGTGTGGAGGCAGAGGGGGCCAGGCCATCTTTCTGCAACACAAGATGCGTTCAAGTGTACTCGACATTTAATGGGAGTCCCTCCATGCACACTGCTGGACACCAGGGACACAGGGATAAGGAGAGCAGGTGAGGCAGTTATGGGACAACTGAATCACACCACAGGAGCTGGACAAAACTAGAGAATGATACAAAGAGTCACCCAGGCAGGCATCATGTATTCTGGCTTTTGAAATAGGAATAGACATTTCCCAAGGGGCCTAGCTGGACAGGCCCAGGGAAGAGCATGGGTGTTACTCATACCCATGCATGAGAACATTCGGACGCAGTGCTGTGAATGAGGATGACGTGACGGTCAATAAAGTAACCTCATTTGAGAGTATAGCTGGGGACAGGATGATAGAAATAAATGCTGATGGTGTAAAAATAAAATAGTAATAATAATCATATCCATGACGGATAAGGCCCTTGTCCCTGTCCCCGGAGACAGGCATCATGTAGCCATTTGCACTACACGCAGGAAGGGGCCGAGTCACTCTTGCATGGGAAGCAATTAACGAGAAGCAAATGCTCCGATGGCAGGGGAGAGCACGGGGAATTTGCTTGTTCTTTTCCAACTAGGTCAGATTCCCAGAAGCAATGGGATTTCATGAGTAAGTTGAATAAAAGAAAGGTCAGATATCTGCAAGCCAAAGAGGTAAGGAAGGAGGAGGCTGCAGGCATCAGGGAGAGCAGCTTATTTAATATGGCGTTAGGCTGGCCCCCCCATCACAGGATAAAGGAGGAACAGTGTACATCCAGCTCCTGATGGAGGGAGCAAGCCGCGAGAGCCCAGTGACCAAGACTACTCAGAATGAGAGAGGGCAGAATCTGCTTAAACACGTTCTTGGTGCCATCTAAACATTTCTGCAGGCCACACTGCCTCTGTGATGTATCAACCCCATGGCATCTTGCACAGTGTAAGTATCCTAAAGAAAAGCCACATTTTAAATAGCGTGTTCTTGCAAGATCAAACCCTGTATTCTTAGTCTATGGTTAACTTCACAAAGGTATCTTCTAAATGACCAATTTTGCCTTTATAAAGGCAATGTGGACAAATTACTTAACATTTCTGAGCATCCATTTCTTCATACTTGTAACAGGCACAGTAGTGTAGCTACTAACTGATAAACTAATCAGGAGGTTAGAAGTGCAAACAGCTGTATTGAGCTCAGCATCTGCAGCAGAGTAAATTTTCAGTAAATGCTGCTATGACTTCTTCTTCACTCATTTCCCAAATTCCCCTGAGGGCCAAAATTTACAACTCTGTGTATTGATCTACCTTTTCCACAGTCAGTTATGGGCTATGTCTCCATCGCATCCTACTGCCAATACAAAGAGAATAAAGTTTAGCATTAATCTTTAACAAGCATTAATTAATAATAGCTGACCAAGGAAAATGTAACTACAAAAGTGTATCTATAGCTCCAAGCCATAAAATACACTGCGAAAACAATAAATGTGCAAAACTGTGCATTACTCTGGCCTGTTCACTAATGGGAAAAATTCAGAGCTTCCTCTGGAGGTTAAGGAACTGACACAATGTTAGAATGATTCATTATATGTAAGACTGATAAATATTTTTAAGGAACCAACTTGGGTTAAATTATTTGCTAGGGTTAGGGATTATCTTTTTTAACTGGGCCATTATTTCTTGGCTACGATGTCTGTTATCAAGTTCCCCTAGGGTCACTGGCAATCTAATGCTATTAACAAACAGTGAGGTGAGGGACACACAGGAAGCTATGAGTGCAGGGAAACAGGGAGCAGTGGGGACTGTGGCCAAACGGATGGTTTAGCCTGTCTAAAGGCAAGCAATCAAATGCAAAAGAGGGTAGGAGAGGGTCCACCAAGTATGCAAAATAAAATACACCTGCCGACTGATTTCAACCCGTAAACTAGGGTTTGCAACCCCTGATAAACTCCTCAGTTCTTTGATGATTTCCCTTTTCCCAGCTCAAAGGTATTCCAAATAGAGTCACTGAAAAGAAAAAATAAAGAAACAAATGATCATTTTGTTATGCATGCAATATAAGCCTCAGGGTCACTGTTTTTCAAAGGTGTGGTGTACAAATACCAGCATCAGAATCATGCAGGAAGAAGGTCCCAGGGAGTTCAATATTTAATAATCATCCCAAGTGATTCTTAACACATTAAAGAGAAGCCTCTTCTCTCTGTAATCATCAATTTACTTTGTAAAATGTTTCTGTCCTATTCACATCATTAGTTGGGCTCTGTCATTCTGAAGTATCTTGCTTAAATTTTCCAACCTTCTATAATAAGATATTGCTTTTCCTCTAGGGTATTCTAATTCAAAGAATCATCTATTTTATCTCACTTTCTGTGGACAATTTTTATTTTCATCGGTCTTATTACATACTTCATACTTAGAGAAAATGTGTCATTTTTAAGTGTTAAATGTGTGATATTCAAAATCTCCATAAAATACAAATAAATCTTTACCACAGAGACTGGTAGGATTTTAAAGAAATAGTTCTGCAGGTCAATTTTTATAATACCACTTGCAAACCGCAATCTGCCTGAAAGCGTGCTTTTGAGAAAATAGCACACATCACTTTTGAATGCTTATCAAAACATTACAGCACAGCAGAGAATGAGCATCCAGTGAGCACCCTTTGTTCGCTGCTTTCTCCTCCACTTCTTGTTTATTCCTCTAATTAACTAAGAACCGCTAACTTTTTCTATCATTCTACTCCCTACCATATTTAGTGTTTCGCAATTATAAAAATGCAAGTATAAAGAAGTCAGAGAAATCTTTCCTTTCCAAATGACTGCAGACAGATCTAATGATATGCTAATCAGTTTTTCTACAGCAAAATTCATGGAAACTGAGGATGTCGAGATTCAGATGCAAACCAAAGGTGGCACCACAATTCCAGGAATCCAGTAAGTCTGGCGCAGGCCACATGCCCTGGGGGTGTAGAACTCCCAGTGTGTGGGCTGAGTGGGATCCGTGGTACAGGGTCCACCAGCAAGAGCAGGGGTAATGGTGGATCAACGGATTCCTCGCCTCTTCACTCAATACCATCTATTTTCTGTTTTACTCATGTAGGAATAACATGACCTAAATGTGATAATTATCTTTAGTCTTCTGAGTATTAGAGAAGAGAATGGGTGCAACATTGGTTTTGTTTATTTTTAGGGGTAAGGAAGCTTTAATTCTGCTTAAAATGCTCTAATCCAACCATCCTGCCCTTTCTTCGCAAATCTTTCTATTCCTTTTTTTTTTTTTTTTAAACATATAATGTATTATTTGTTTCAGGGGTACAGGTCTGTGATTCATCAGTCTTACACAATTCACAGCACTCACCATAGCACATACCCTCCCCAATGTCCATCACCCAGCCACCCCATCCCTGCCACCCCCACCACCCCAGCAACCCTCAGTTTGTTTCCTGAGATTAAGAGTCTCTTATGGTTTGTCTCCCTCTGGTTTCGTCTTCATTTTTCCCTCCCTTCAGCTATGATCCTCTGTCTTGTTTCTCAAATTCCTCATATCAGTGAGACCATATGATACTTGTCTTTCTCTGATTGACTTACTTCGCTCAGTGTAATACCCTCTAGTTCCATCCATGTCGTTGCAAATGACAAGATTTTTGTTTTTTGATGGCTGCATAATATTCCACTGTGTATGTGTGTGGGTGTGGGTGTGTATATATATATATACCCACACACACACCACATCTTTATCCATTCATCTGTTGATGAACATCTAGGCTCTTTCCATAGGTTCGCTATTGTGGACATTGCTGCTATAAACACTGGGATGCATGTGCCCCTTTGGATCACTACATTTGTGTTTTTGGGGTAAATACCCAGGAATGCAATTGCTGGTCGTAGGGTCGCTCTAGCAAATCTTCCTATTCCTTTATTTGCTCTACTCCCTTCATTTCCTTCTCGTCCAACCCACTCCAAAGGAAGAGACTGGTGAAATAACTGTCATTGGCTGGTTATGATAGGCATCTTCCTTTTTCTACTTCAAGTCCTACTTACTTTAGTACCTTTGGCTTGGTTATTCTAAAAAAAAAAAAAAAAAAAGAATTTTAATACTTTCGAATGTAATTTTCAAGTATGTTTAAAATGTACCTGGGATTGTGTTTCTTTTCTTTCTTTTTTTTTTTTTTAAAGATTTTATTTCTTTGACAGAGAGAGATACAGTGAGAGAGGGAACATAAGCAGGGGGAGTGGGAGAGGGAGAAGCAGGCTTCCCGCGGAGCGGGGAGCCCGATGCGGGGCTCGATCCCAGGACCCTGGGACCATGACCTGAGCCGAAGGCAGACGCTCAACGACTGAGCCACCCAGGCGCCCTGGGATTGTGTTTCTATACAGGTATGGCGAGACCAAAAGTTCCGAAGAGGATTACACCAAAAAGAGTTTGTCACTCCTAGTCCCCAAGAAGAGGCGCGTGCCCCACCATGCAGGGCCACCCGGGGAAGCACCAGGTCAGGAGGCAGAAAGTATGAGCAGAAGCAGGGGGCAAGGCCTTTATCATGGTTTTCACAGGAAGGAGAGGGCAACACAGGATAGGCAGATGGGATCAGTTAATTTGGACGATCTCACTGCACTCTGGGGTGTAGGGACTACCCCTAGTCGCCTGGTCCTGGCTCCGGAGGCGTATTATTAGGGCAAGGAGAGAGAGTGGCACCACCAGTGTTGGCCATGGGCTTTGGATTGGTTGGCTTGCATATGAAAAGCATGCTCACAGGAGAGTCATTTTCTGTCTCTAGAAATGAGCCAGCTGTGGGAGGAGCAATCTCTCCAGGATCAGCAAGGTCTTAGGTGCCAGAACACCAAGAAAAGAAGTTAACACAAAATACTGTATATAAGAGATGGGATAACCGAACTAAATTAAGACTGAAGTAAGTCCAAGCTATTTAACCTTTTACATCAACTTTCCCTTCACTCTAACACTAGGACAAGTAGAAAAATAAGAAACTTAAGAGTTCACTTTCTTTCCTTCCATTTTTCATGCCTATTTCTTTAATGCAGTACTAATGAGTATAGAAAGCCTGGAAATCATTTTGTACAAGCAACCATTTCATACAAGAGGAATGAGATCATTCTTTGTATGAAGTATCTTTAACACATTTCATTATGTGAAACATATACTTCAGGACCCAATGAATAAAACAGCTTAAAATACTCTTTCCCTTCCAAGTACACCTAACAACAGAAAAAATACTGTTTCCTTTAAAAAGTGATATCTGGTAATATTTTGATATATAAGATGAAAACAACAAAAGCAAATGCTTTCAGAACCTAATTGATTATACCAAAGTTTGAATGTATACTCACCACTAAAAACAAATAACAGGAAACAATTAGACAATCAAATAAAATATACACCAAAAAATTGTTTTAAGACCTAGGGTGATAGGCAACACAGAAACACGAGTAAGATAAATCTTAAGACTGCCCCCAGATAACTGCCCGAAAGCAATTTCTACACAACAACATGGCAAGGACAGAGATGGGCACTCAGGGAGGATGAGAAGGCTAACAACTGCATGACCGACTGCCGGAAGGAGAGAGCTGCATAGAGAGAAAAAGCTCAGGAGGTGTGAAGAGGGGCGTCCCTGAATCCTTGACTCAATAATGATGTACAAATGAGTAGGATGTCATTCCATGAGTCTTGGGAAAGAAACACCGGAAAGCAAAGTCCGAACAATTCCCGAGGTTCACACATGTTCATGTTCCCACCAGTCAGAAAGGATAATACGTGGGTCAGTGAGTCATCAGAAGTGAAGTTTAAGTAACCATAGAATAAAGGCTGCTCTAAACTTGCCCTAACAAAGCTTAAAAGTCTACAAGTTATCAAACTAATTCCAAGTGAATCAGCTGCATGACAGAACAAAAACCACCACTACAAAGGAATCCAAAAAATCCAGCAACCAATAATGTGAAGATCCACAATGTCTGGCATCTAATCCAAAACTATTAGGCAAATAAAGAAACAGAAAAACATGACCTAAGAAGTAGGGAAAAACATTAAAATTTGATCTAGGAAAGATAAGATTGTTGGTATTAGCAGACAAGGCTATTCTTTTTTAAAGAGTTATTTATTTATTTATTTGAGAGAGAGACAGAGCATGCAAGCAGGGGGCCGGGGAGAGAAAGTCTTAAGCAGACTCCACGCTGAGCGCAGAGCCGGACTCGGGGCCGGATCCCACAACCCCGAGATCATGACTTGAGCCAAAACCAAGAGCTGGACACCCAACTAACTGTGCCACCCAGGCACCCCAACAGACAAGATTATTATTTTTTTTTAAAGATTTTATTTATTTACAAGAGAGAGAATGAGAGAGAGAGAGCACATGAGAGGGGGGAGGGTCAGAGGGAGAAGCAGACTCCCTGCTGAGCAGGGAGCCCGATGCGGGACTCGATCCAGGGACTCCAGGATCACGACCTGAGCCAAAGGCAGTTGCTTAACTGACTGAGCCACCCAGGCGCCCCAAGATTAGTTTTTAAAACCTATATTATGTTCTGCAAGCTCAAGAATGTAGGAGAAAACATAAACTTGATAAAGAGAGAAAGGAATAGAGAAAAAAAGACCCAACTGGAACTTCTAGTGATTAAAACTACAATATCTAAAATGAAAAATGCAACAGATGGGAAAAAACCAGCAGATGAGAAACTGAAAAGAAAACAAAAGTAAATCTGAAGACATAGCAATAGAAATTATCACAAAGCACAGAGAGAAAAAAGACTGGAAAAAATGAAAAGCCTCAGCAATATGTGGGACAATATTGTTATCTAAGTTACTTAGAATGTGAATCCTAGGAGAGGACAGAAAAGTGGAGACATAAAAAAATATATACATTTGAAGAAACAGAAGGAGAAAGACATTTCATAAAACACTTCAAATATAAAGATAAAAATGGTTTACAAGTAAAAGGATGAGAAAAGATACAACATGCTAACGCTAATCAAAAGAAAACTACAGTGGGTATATTAATATCAGACAAAATAGATTTTTTTAAAGATTTTATTTATTTATTTGACAGAGAGAAACACAGCGAGAGAGGGAACACAAGCAGAGGAAGTGGGAGAGGGAGAAGTAGGCTTCCCGCTGAGCAGGGAGCCTGATGCAGGGCTCGATCTAGGACCCTGGGATCATGACCGGAGCTGAAGGCAGACACTTAACTGAGCTACCCAGGCACCCCAGACAAAACAGACTTTAAAGCTTATTTTAAAGATTATTTAATACTTAAATAATATTAAGAATAAAAAAGGTTTCATAATGATAAAAATGTTGGTCTATCAAAAGAACATAATAATCCGAAATGTTTATGTACCTAGTAACAGAGCTTGAAAATTTGAGAGGCAAGAAAAGAATTGCAAGGGGGCACCTGGGTGGGTCAGTCGGTTAAGCGTCCAACTCTTGATTTCAACTTCAGGATCGTGAGATCAAACCCCATGTTGGGCTCTGCGCTGCACATGGAACCTGCTTAAGATTCTCTCCCCCACCCCATCCCTGCCCCCACTCTCTCCCTCTTTCTGTGTCTCTAGGAAGGAAGGAAGGAACTGCAAAGAGAAACAGACAAGCCTACAATTATATTCAGATTTCAATACTCCTTTCTCAAAAATTAAGACAAGCACACAGAAAGCACAAAAGATAAAGAACATCTGAACAACAATACTACCCAATTTACCTAATTTACATTTACAGAACACTTCTCCCACAATGAAATAAACATTATTTTCAAATACACACAAAACATTTATCAAGCTAGAACATATTCTGGGGTACAAAACCAGTCTCAATAAATTTTAAAAGATTCATTCAAAATACGTTCTCTGACTAAAATGGAATTAAATATCAACAGCAAGGTAACTAGAAAAATCTCCCCAAAATTTGCAACTAAAAGTACACTTCTAAATAACATGTGAGAAAAATCAAAAGGGAAATCAGAAAGTATTAGGAACAGAATGATAATAAAAGCACATTTTAAATATGGAATGCCACTAAAGCAGTACTCAAGAGAAATTAATAGCACCAAACACCTATATTAAGGGGGGAAAAAAACATCTGAAATCAAAGTTCTCAGATTCTACCTTTAAAAAATAAGAAGCAGGGGCACTGGGTGGCTCGGTCAATTAAGTGTCTGCCTTTGACTCAGGTCATGACCTCAGGGTCCTGGGATCAAGCCCCACATCCATAAAAAATAAGGAGCAAATTAAATCCAAGTGCACAGTAGATAGGAAATTTAAAGATCACAGCAGGTATCAGTAGTTTGCCACTTAACAAGCTAATAAAGATAAAAACATGATCATTTCAATAAACACAGAAGTATTTGAAAAAAAATCCCACATCTATTCCTCATAAAGTCTTAGCAAACTAGGAAAAGAAGGGAAATTCCTCTACCTGATAAACAATGAGAAAGAAACCTACAGCTAACATCACACTTACTGGGAAAGATGGACCGCGTTCACCCTAAGATCAAGAGTAAGACAAAGATGTCCTCTCTTATCACTTCTAATCACAATGTACTAGAAATTCTAGCCAATGCAATAAAGCATGAAAAAGAAATAAAAGGCATCTGAACTAGACGGGAAGAAGGCTCTGTTCACAGATAACATGGTCTAAAATCAGTATTCAAAAGTCAATTGTATTTCTCCACACCAGCAACAAACAAATGAATATTAAATTTGTAAAAAATACCATTTACAAGGACATCAAAACTACGAACTACTTAGGGATAAATACAAAAATAGATGTGCAAGACCGGTAGAGAACACTGCTGAAGAAAACTTTTAAAACCTTCATAAGGGGCTCTTGGCTAGCTCAGTCAGTAGAGCGTGTGACTCTTGATCTCAGTGTTGTGGGTTCGAGCCCCACACAGGGTGTAGAGATTACTTTAAAAAAAATAAAATCTTTTAAAAAAATAAATAAAATCTTCATAAGTAGAAAAAAAAAATATTGTGCTCATGAGTTGAAAGACTAAAAATTATTAAGATGTCAATTCTCCCTATATTGACCCAGAGAGTTAATTCAATCCTTATCAAAATCCTCGAGGGCTCTTTTGTAGAAACTGACAAGCTAGTATAAAATTCATATGAAAATACAAGAACATGGAGCACCTGGGTGGCTCAGTCCCTCATGAGGGAGACTCTTGATTTCGGCTCAGGTCATGACCTCAGGGTCATAGGATCGAGCCCCATGTCAGGCTTCGTGCTCAGCACAGAGTCTGCTTGAGATTCTCTCTCTCCCTCTGCCCCTCCCCACCACTCACATACTCTATCTCTAAAATAAATAAATAAGAAAATACAAGGACATGGAAAAGCCAAAAAAAAACTTTTAAAAAAGGACAAAGTTGGAAAGTTAATATGTGATTTTAAGACATCATTAAAAAACTACACTAGTCAAGGCTATAGTAATGGTATGAAGGCAAACAAATAGATGAAAGGAATAGAGAGGCCAGAAACAGAGAGACACACACTCATACAACTGATTACTGACAATGGTGCAAAGGCAATTCAAGGGGAAAAAAAAAAAATCTTTTTTGCCACAAATGGCACTGGAACCACTGGACATCCATATGGGTAAACAATAAACTTTGACATATACATCACACCATCTACAAAAAAATGAAATCAAAAGATTTTCTCCCATTTTTTAGAAATTTTATAGGTAACACATTTTACACTAGATCTAGAAGGAAGCATAGGAGAAAATTTGTGACCTTGGGTTAGGCAAAGATTTCTTACATAGGACACCAATGGCAGAGTCCATAAAAGAAAAACAAAATTGAGAGAATGGATTTCATCAAAATTTAAAACTTCTCTTCAAAAGACACTGTTAGAAGAATAAAAATACAGCCCACAAAGAGGAAATATTTACAAAGCATATATCTTAATTTGTATCCAGAAAATATAAAGAACTCTCCAAACTCCGTAAGAAAACAAGTAATCCTAAAAAAAAAAAAAAAAAAAAACCCAAAACCCTAAAAAATAGGCAAAAGGCATGCATACTTCACTAAAGAAGTTATACAGATGGCAAATAAACACATGGAAAACTACATCAGTCCTTAGGGAAATACAACGTAAAACCACAATGAGACAGCACTTCACACCTCCTGAAATGACAATAATTAGAAGGACTGCCCATACCAAGTGCTGGCAGGGATGTCAAGCAACGGAAACTCTCACACACTGCCGATGGGGATGTCAAATGTGACAACCACTCTGAAAAACAGCTTGATAGCTTCTTAAAAAGTTAAACATCCACTCCCGTGTGCTCCAGGCATTCGACCCTGAGGTATTTACTCAAGAGGAAAAGGAAAGCGTTAAGTCTACACAAAGACCTGTATGTGAATGTTCATACACACTTGACTTGTCATAGCCCCACAATGGAAAGACTCCAAATATCCATCTATATAGGTGAACGGTGGTATATCCACACAACAGAATGTGCCTCAGGAAAAAAAGAAGCAAACTACTGATACATGCAACAATATGGATGAATCCCCAAATAAATTTTACTAAGTGGAAGGAAAAAAAAAGACAGGGGGCTTGGGCGGCTCAGTCGTTAAGCATCTGCCTTCGGCTCAGGTCATGATCCCAGGGTCCTGGGATCGAGCCGCATCGGGCTCCCTGCTCGGCGGGAAGCCTGCTTCTCCCTCTACCCCTCCCTCTGCTTGTGTTCCCTCTCTTGCTGTCTCTCTCTGTCAAATAAATAAATAAAATCTTAAAAAAAAAAAGGAAAGAAAAGAAAAAAAAAAGACAAAAGTGCACATACTGAATAATCCCGTATTTGTAACACTCTATTCTGTAGTGACACGAATCAGATTACTTGTTGCTCCAGGAGAACAAGGGCTGAGAGAGTGGGAAACAGGCAATTTTGGGGTTTAGTGACCATGTTCATTATAGCAGTGATACAATATGACAGAATTGATCAAACTTTCCATGTTAAATATATGCAGCTAACTGTATATCAATTATATCCCAAAACACAAGTTATAAATGCTATTGTAACAAAGTAGAAGGCCCTCTCTAAATTATATTTTATTGGGATCTCATTACATGCAAGCAGAATATTTTGCTATATATTTATTTTTTCTTCATGACAGGATTTTGCTAGTTGCAAAGCACAGTTTAAATTTTTTCTAAGGTAATTACAGTTCCCCAATGGAATAAAATTCATTTTCCTTAGCTTTGGTTCACTACAGCAATGCCTCGCAACAGCAGAGACACTGAATCTTGTTACTAGCCAAAACTTCACCCCAGGGAGAGTAAATAGGGCATTAATAAACATTAAAACAAAGTGTATTCATCATCAAGTCAGGAAATTCAAAGCTGAGATACCCACAAGGGGGAAAGAGGTAATGAATTTGCAGATTAGAATGATTTTCGGTCTGTGGCTATAAAGCTACCTCTTGAAATGTGCGTGTTCCCATCCTCAACCTTGGCACCAGCGATGACTTGTGGATCCCAGTGTCGTGTCCCCGTGTCCCCCCCCCCCCCCCCCCCCCCGCCTCCGGGCTCCATGTTCTTTCTCAGTGTGCATGGTCCTTCCTCAGCAGAGTCCGGGGCCTCGCCTCCTGCCCTGCTCCCTGACTGGCCCACTGCCTCGGCCCGGGCCGCACAGATCCCTGCCCCAGGTCCTTCTGTGGCCTGGGTCTGCTCAGTCCAACAGCTGCCACATCCTGCCTCCGGCCGAGCTCATTCTTGATCATTCTCCCTATGGGCTTTTCTCTCACCGCCTTAGGATTTGGGTGGTTTGTTTGTTGTTGTTGTTGTTGTTTCATCTGCTCTTCAAAAATTTTACGATCATGGGAAATCTGAAATGAAGATAAGCAACTTTTTTATCTCTAAGTGCCTCTTGGGAAGAGGATACAACACGGGGGCTGCGGGGCGGGAAGCGGCTGGGGTCCCAGGTGCAGGGACACATGTGAATGAATATACTTTGTTTCCGGAGAAAGGCAGAAACAGACACCCGGGAATTTGCTTGCTTGCTTAGGGCCGCTTCAACTAAAATCAAGAACCTACGGGCTAAATGAACCACTACATTCAAAAAGGTGAATTATTTTCCCTCTGTTCTCTGCAGAAGAATCAAAAAGTAAAAATTTCCTTTAAGCTCTTTCTAGTTCTTCTACCAATGATAATGAATGTATCAGAATGCCTAAGTGTTCATTTACCATGTTTCCTTCCTCTTAGACTCTGAAGTCTATCTGAAGTGAACTAATGCAACAACAAAGGAAAAAGTCATTTAAATTAGGCTATTTGACAAAGAGGCAGTGACATTCGATGCATTTACAGTATTTCCCAGACACTATTTCAAATGCTTTCCATTCCCCAATCAACAACACTGCTCTGCTCTAACAGATCTAGCCATCAGATGTAATTGGCCTTCAGTTACATTTCATTCCAAATTAATCTCCGTAAGTGTACCGAACCAAAGGAAATACAATGCTATTTGCCAAAGCAGAGACACCACAATGCCGACCCTCTTAAAGAAGACTCAGGTAGAAGCCAGAGCCGGAGTTGACAGAGTAATTCCTGAGTGCTGGGATCTTCCGGGAAATCACCTCCTACTGGCAAATTCATTCCACTCTCACAGAGCCCGGGGGGAAGTGATGCCAGAGGACTGCATTCTTCTCACCAGTGATGCATGATCGCAGGCTGCCAGAGTTTGCTCCCAGTGAAAATGTTCTGGACAGACCATGATAGGACAGCACTTCTCCTTGAAGAAATTAAAGTATATTTACTTTTGGAGGCTCACCCTGGTGAGCATATACTGCCCAGGCCTGGTTATTTCTAAGTGCTGGGACATACAGGAATGCCTTCCTAAGGCAGTCAAGCAGCCCATCAGTTTTATTCAACCCCCCAAATGTTCCCTTTGGCCTTGCCACCTGCAGGTGGGAAATACACTGCGGCTCTCGTAATGATTTCACACTCTTGTGATTCCCTGTAATTTCTTAACACACCCGAATTACCATCCAGGGCCCTAAAGCAGCAATTTAAGAATATCTGCTGGCCTGAAAGTTAATGCAACCATCAAAGTTTCCAATTTAAACTCAGGAATTAACTTGTTTACTGCCCAAGATCTTGCCTCCCTCTACAATTAGTCCGATATGCTGGCTTAACTCTGCCTGATACTGTAGAATAAAATTAAGGCCAACTTGTAAACACACAAGTCATAAAATATAAATGTCCACGGGAGGCTATAAAGGACTGAGATGTCCAATACTCATTCAGTGAAGAAGAAACGATACACACACACACACAGTATATACCCTACGTTTACAAGTATACTAAATATCCCACAACACAATGTTTTTCAGCGCTTTCAACAGCACTGGCAAACATCCTAGCTTACTTTCTAGCCACATCAACAGTTCAGTCCCACGGACTGTCCAGGAAACCTGAAGCAGTTCTTTGTTGAAATCCATGACGGCATCACATTTATGTACTGAGCACCTACTAAACGGAAGGCAAGCGACGTAGTGCTTTCTCCGGTATGCTGCCAACCTGCATCGCGTCTGCCCCAACATGAGCTTTCTTCCCCATTTTATTCACCATGCTGCTAGCAAGAGGCCCAAGTGCACAGACCAGGACGGGAAGCATTTGGAGTCTCCCTAGGACAGCACTTGCAGAACACAATCAAAATTAGGGGTGTTGGCATCTTCTCCCGTCCTGCTGGTTTCATATACATACAGCAGGGAAAAAAAAACACATCACCTTCACTTTTTTTCTAGGAAAAGAAAAAAAAAGGAAAAAGAGGAGGTACGTACTTGTTCTGATATTCCACCTTCAGATACGTTCAAATTTACAGTGAATGTATTTTTTAGAACATCTCCATCCCAATCCCCGCAGAGAGTTCGTAACAGGTGATCAATACTTCATTTGTAAACTTTGGCCCCACCAGGTTTGTCCAATTTTTTTTTTTTTAAGATTTATTTATTTGAGAGAGAGAAAGCGGGGGAAGGGGCAGAAGGACAGGGAGAGAGAGAGCATCTCAAGCAGACTCCGTGCTGAGTGTGGAGCCCGACGTGGGGCTCAATCTCACGACCCTGAGATCATGACCTGAGCCGAAACCAAGAGTCAGGCACTTAACTGACTAAGCCACCCAAGTGCCCCTGTCCCATTTCTTAATAAGCAGGTTTTCAGTGCTATCTTCCCAAATCTAGAGCATGAGAGTCTCTTAAACGTGGCAGAACAGAGCTTAAAAAAAAAAAAAAAAAGCCCTTATCTATACATTTAATGCAATCCCTATCAAAATACCAATGGTATTTTTCACAGGACTAGAGAAAACAATCCTAAAATTTGTATGGAACCACAAAAGACCCCGAGTAGCCAAAACAACCTTGAAAAAGAAAAGCAAAGGAGGCATCACAATTCCGGACTTCAAGCTCTATTACAACACTGAAATCATCAAAACAGTATGGTACTGGCACAAAAACAGACACATAGATCAACAGAACAGAACAGAAAACCCAGAAATAAACCCACAACTATATGGTCAATTAATCTTCAAAAAACCAGGAAAGAAGATATAATAGGAAATCAACAAATGGTGTTGGGAAAACTGGACATCAACATGCAAAAGAATGAACCTGGACCACTTTCTTACACCACACACAAAAATAAATTCAAAATGGATTAAAGAAATAAATGTGAGACAGGAAACCATTAAAATCCGAGAAGAAAGCACAGGCAGCAATGTCTCTGACATTGGCCATAGCAACTTCTTTCCAGATATGTCTCCTGAGGCAAGGGCAACAAAAGCAAAAATAAACTATTGGGATTTCATCAAAAGAAAAAGATTCTGCACAGTGAAGGAAACAATCAACAAAACTAAAAAGGCAACCTACAGAATGGGAGAAGATACTCGCAAATGACATATTCAATAAAGGGTTAGTATCCAAAATATATAAAGAACTTCTAAAACTCAATACCCAAAAAATGAATAATCCAATTAAAAATGGGCAGAAGACATGAAAAGATATTTTCCAAAGAAGATATACAGATGGCCAATAGACACATGAAAAGATGCTCAACATCACTTCTTATCAGGGAAATGCAAATCAAAAGTACAATGAGGTATCGCCTCACACCTCTCAGAATGGCAAAAATCAACAACACAAGAAACAACAGGTGTTGGTGAGGATGCGGAGAAAAGGGGAACCCTCTTGCACGGTCAGTGGGGATGCAAGCTGGTGCAGCCACTCTAGAAAACACTATGGAGGTTCCTCAAAAACTTAAAACTAGAACTACCATATGATCCAGCAACTGCACTACTAAGTATTTATCCAAAGAATACAAAAATAGTAATTCAAGGGATACATGCACCCCGACGTTTATAGCAGCATTATCTATAATAGCCAAATTATGAAAACAGCCCAAGTGTCCCCTGATTGATACTGAAAGGATAAAGAAGATGTGGTATACATATACCATGGAATATTACTCAGCTCTATAAAAAAGGAATGAACCCTTGCCATTTGCAACAACATGGATGGAGCTAGAGAGTATTATGCTAAGGGAAATAAGTCAGAGAAAGACAAATACTACACGATTTCACTCATATGTGGAATCCAAGAAACAAAACAAACAAGCAAAGGGAAAAAGAGAGAGAGAGAGGCAAACCAAAAAACAGACTCCTAACTATAGAGAACAAACTGATAGCTACCAGAAGGGAGGTGGGTAGGAGGATGCATGAAACAGATGATCGGGACAAAGGAGTGCACTTGCTGTGATAAGCACTGAGTGCTGTATGGATGTTTGTATTATACACCTAAAACTAGTATTACACTGTATGTTAACTAACTGGAATTCAAATAAAAACTTAAAAAAAACTCTATATTCACGATTTCTTTGATTTCAGTGATTCCACATTTGTCAAACAGAACTTTCTACAATGATGCAAATGTTATCTCTCTAGTCTTGATGTTCTTTAGTAGTGACTATTCACATGTGCCTACTGAGCATTTGAATTATAGTGAAATCGAGGGACTGAATTTTAAATTTGTATCTAATTTTAATTAATTTAAATTTAAATGGTCACATGTGGCTAATGACTACCGTGTTTAGTTCGGGTTTAGACAGGGCCTCTGAAACAGGAATGAGCATCATGGAAACAGACTTTGGTCCAAATCCAAGCTCTGCCACTTAACTATCTAACAACCTTGAACAAGCTATTTAAATGTATTTCCCCAGTGTAAAATGGCATATTGGTGGGAGAAATGTCATGAAATTAAATATGGCAAAGTAACCAAAACCCCATTTCAGTCCGTGTTTCCTTGCTGTCAATGTCAGAAGATATCTGCCCTCCAATTTATGCTCCGGCAGAGAAAACCACCAAGCAACCAAAGCCTGGAATGGTAGATGCCAAACTGCAAATGGCAGACTGTTGCTGGCAAGTGGGGTTGAAAATTTCCATTTCTGTTTTATATACTTTTATATGCCCTGAACTTTTCTTATATAACAAATTTTACTTTGATCTCCCCCCAAAAAAAAAATTTAAAAAGTGCTCTTCTAAAGTTTGGGGTTTTCTTCTGGTATTCCCAAGGCAGGGAGGGTGGCAAGGCAGACACAGGAAAGGTTGGTTCACAGCCCTTGAGCAGGTGAAAGGGACAGGAATGTGGAACTGGCAGCCAGTCTGTAAGTCTCTGAGGCCTGGCTTAATGCCAGTACCATGTGTACCCTGAATGCCCAAGGCCGCTAAGTACAATGCAATTAATTAGATTAACCAGGTTAATATCAGCGCCTGCCAGGCTGGAGGTTTTTTTCATCCATTCCAGGGAGATGGGCCCTCCTGTGGTCACATGCTAAATGATCATCAGGTAATTTTCTTTTATAAATTTATCTGTGATAGTTAATGGTAAATGACACCCTCACACACTATAAATTGAACATTTCTGGAAGGGAATTTGACAAAATGTGTACTTAAAAATACTCACTACCTTTTGATCCAGTAATTACATTTTTTGGACTTTGCCACAAGGGGGAGGGGGGGCGAAAAAAACAGATAATTAAGCAAAGATGTCTATATAGGAATGATTGCTCAAAATTTTATGTAGTAAAGAATGGTGACAATCTAAATATTCATTAATAGAGAACTAGCTTAAATTAATATATATTTACATCATGAAATACTATGCAACCCATGAAAATGATGCTGATTAATTCTGATGTAGAAAGATGTTCAAAATATTGCAAAATAATATGTAGAATATTTGTTAAAATAATCTATATAATTTATGTATATTTTTGTATGCTTATGCATAGGAAAAAGGTTTAGAAGAAAATAAACCAAAAGGTTTTAAGTGCCTTTCACTGGAGAGTAGCAATTCAAGTGACTGATCTACTTACTGACCATCTGTTATATTCTAATTTTTTAAATTATTTAATGACACACTGTATTAAATAATAAGAAAGACAGAAGACGGGGCGCCTGGGTGGCTCAGTTGTTAAGCGTCTGCCTTCGGCTCAGGTCGTGATCCCGGGGTCCTGGGATCGAGCCCCCCATCGGGCTCCCTGCTCAGCGGGAAGCCTGCTTCTCTCTCTCCCTCCCCCCTTGTTTGTGGTCCTTCTCTGTGTCTCTCTCTGTCAAATAAATAAATAAAATCTTTAAAAAAGAAAGAAGACAAAATAAAAGGCTGCCACTGCTGTCAATTTTACGGGTGAGTCCTGCCAAACCTTTAAGGACCAGGTAATTCCCACATGATTTATATTCTATCATAGCACAGAAAAGAAATAGAAAAATTTTTAACCTATTCTATCTAAGTTAGCCTAACAAATAAGAAATACAAAAGAAAATCTAGTTTATGTATACAGACATAAAATCATAAAGAAAATCATAAGAAAAAAATAGCAAATCAGATTTGGTAATATATTACTAGAATAACAGGGATTATTCTAGTAATCCAAGAATACTGTACTATAGCATATATAGAGAAATAAGTTATCACAGAAGTCAAAGTTGGACAATCAAATAATCATCTCAATATATATATGTACTGACTCTATTCCTGATTTAAAACAAAATAACTCTAGAAACCAAGAATAAAGCAACTATAATTTAAAAAAAATTTCTCAAATTCTAATAGTAAAACACTTAAACATATTCCATGAAATTCAGGGCCAAAATAAGAATGCCTACCAAGGTGAATGTCACTGACCACCGTACTGCAAGTTCTAGTCAAAATACAAGATGAGAATTAAAATGGAATTAAAGTCCCCGTTTCATCCTAGCTATGACCAAAAAGATAAGAAATAGCTAGTGTTGGTGAGGATGTGGAGAAAAACTAACCCTCGTGCACTGTTGGTGGGAATGAAAATTAGTGAAGTCACTCTGGAAAACAGTATGGAGGTTCCTCAAAAATTAAAAATGGAACTACCATGTGACCCAGTACTTACACTACCAGGTATTTATCCCAAGAAAACAGAAACACTAATTTGCAAAGACATATGCGTCCTATGTCCACTGCGGCATCGTCTACAATAGCCAAGATACGGAAACAACCCAAGTATCCATCGATGGATGAACGGATAAAGACATTATGAGAAACATACACACGCATACAGTGGAATACTATTCATCCATTTAAAAACAAAAATGAAATCTTGCCTTTTGCAACAACATGGATGGATCTGAGGGCATTATGGTGAGTGAAGTCAGCCAGCCAGAGAAAGACTCCACATATGGAATTTAAACAACCACAACGACAAACCCAAGCTCATAGACAAAGAGAACAGACTGATGGTTGCTGGAGGCCAGGGGTTGAGGGGGGCAGTTGGGTAAGCTGGGTGAAAGGAGCCAAAAGGTTTAAAAAAAAAAAAAAAAGGAATTAAAATGAAAGAATGAAAAAAAAATACTAGAAACAAGACAAAATTGTTATTATTCGGGGATGATATAATTGCTCTTCTCAAAAAAGACAAACTACTGAAAAAGTGTTACTGAATTAAGAAAATGAAATATTCCACAAATGTCTACCAAGCGCATACCGTGGTAAATCCTGAGATAGGTGCTAGGGATACCACAGCAAATGAACAGAGAGACCCAGGGTGAATTTTAGAGGCTGGTAGAGAATAAAACAAAAATCTATGTTCCTCAGACTTTTTTGTCCTGTGCTCATGAACAGAACAGGCGACATCAGTTCCCATTTTTAGGCAATTCTGTAAACGAGCTTTTAAGCCCACTTATAAATGTACAAAAATCAACAGCTCTTCTGTAATCGGCAAACACCAGTTACAAGATATAATTTAAGAACAGTCTGTTCACTACTGCAATCAAAAACAAAATATAAAATATCTAGAAATAAAAACAGGAAAAGTGGAGGACCTATATAAATAAAAGTACAAAATTTCACTTACTGAGGTAAGAAAGAGAGGGAGGGAGGGAGAAAGGGAGGAAGGAAAGGTGTTTAAAAAAGCAGAGGGGGAAGCATACCATGTTCCTGGACCGTGACAGCGTAAATTTCTCCCAAATTATTCTATATATTTAGTGCAATCACATTCAAAATACCAACGGGCTGCTTTTTAAGAAGTTAACAAAATAATTATAAATTTCATTTGAAGAGTAATTGTGTGAGAATGGCCAAGAATTTTCCTGTAAGGAAAACTAAAATGAACCGCTCCAAGAAAGAAGTCATGATATCATGCACGCATTTTCAGATTACAAGTGGGCTGAGAGCCTGGCTCCGCGGCAAGATCGCCCTCCCTGTCCTGCATGTGCAGCTCCAGGGGCCGGCGTGTGTTCTTATCCGTGGCCAGTCTACGTCTCCATCTCTCTACAGTCTCTCATGGCTGAGCACGTCCCCGAAAAGGAGGCCTCAGAAGCCAGATGCGTATGGGAGCTGCACTGATGGGCGTGAGAGCGAGCTCTCGGCACGCAGGAACGGGACTTCATTAGGAAGGGTTCAAAAGCACACCCCGAGACTCAAGTCACTTCTCCGATGGGAAAGAGGGGAATGTGGAGAAACACAGAAGCTGAGCAATCAATGAAAGTCTTTATTGGGCTACTGTAAGGTAATATGGTAAAATTTAATTATCTCATATGATGAATACTATATATGCAAATTCCTATGAAAACCTGAAATCAAATCGATCATATTTAGTAGTGACATTTACATCTCCTTTCATTTTTTTTTAAGATTTTATTTATTTATTTGAGAGAGAGAGAGACAGCGAGAGAGGGAACACAAGCAGGGGGAGTGGGAGAGGGAGAAGCAGGCTTCCCGGGGAGCAGGGAACCCGATGTGGGGCTCGATCCCAGGACCCTGGGATCATGACCCGAGCCGAAGGCAGACGCTTAACGACTGAGCTACCCAGGCGCCCCATCTCCTTTCATTTTTAATAGCACTCTAAGACTATAAGCCACTGGCCCACCTATTTCTCAACCATTGCCTGCTCTCAGTGCATACTGAGCGGATGAAAATTCAACTCAGGAAGGAGAGGTTAGGCATCTTCGGCAGACACAGATGAGGGGCCTAATGAACTTGCCATGTGTTACAGAGCCAGGGAGCTGCAGCTGAGGCTGGAGCTGCGCTTCCAACATCTGGGTCTGAAAGAGGAACCCCCCCCCCCCCCCCCCCCCCCCCCCGCCACCGTGTTTCCACAGTCATGGAGCTAATGAGGTCCAGAGTGCCAGAAAGTTAGGAGCTTCCATCCCCTTGTGCATCATCAGCTGTGTTCCCTTCTGAAACTACAGGCCACATGCCCAAGCCTGACCAGACCGGAGTCTTTAAAAATTAAATACTGATTGTTCCAAGAGGGACGGATGATAATAACTAACACATGCTCGCTCTTTGCCAGACACTGTTCTAAGGGCTTCAAAGACACTTAGTCGTGTCATGTTTACAGCACGCCTTATGAAGCAGACGCTAGTACAATCATACCCCCATTCACCGATGGTACAACCGAGGCAGAGAGAGGCCACCTAACTCCCCCCAGGCCACAGAGGCCGCTAAGGGGGGGAGGGGGGGCGTTTTAGGTTTTACTCCGGGCGGGCTTGCATTTTCAGTCAGGGTGCCCAGCCACACCTGTCACACAGCTCTCCATCTCCCTGTGTACCCCAAGGCCAGCAGCTACGAGCACTCTGTGTAATGCTAAAATATGCATATGATGGCCCAGCCTAAATTACCCAAGATAACGTTTAATTAATACAAATTGCCAAGCATGGCTAATTGCTGCCGGTTCGCTCTCTCCTATAACGATTCATATAAAAATACTGAGGTAAATCCCCACTGTACTTTGTTAACATGGCTGGAAATCTTCTTGTACGGTGTTTGAGATGATTCAAACTACAAAAATCCAGCCTGAAAATAATAAAGTCGACCATCAGTCTGTGAAACCTTCCTCTGGTATCAGACCACTGTGACAAGCCGTCTCCGAACGGCCACAGCCGTGCTGGGATGACCCTTGGTCCACCCTGTCTTGTACTCTTCCTGCATATTTATCTTGTTAACCAAAATACAAGTTCCTTGAGACCAGGGGCCATTCCACTGAACCTTGCAAAAACACTTTGTACATAGGTGCTAGACAGATTTTTGGTGACCAGGGATTCAGTGGAATAGAATATTTTATTATGGCAAACAAAAACAGCTTAAGTTCTGTAAATAAATCTCAGACAGCCACACTGAATCATTTTGACAATTAAGTTCCCACTGCTGGCAAAGTCTCTAATTCCATACAAGGAATGCTTATTCCATACCAGGAACTGCAATGAGAGAGTTCTTTGAACTAAATCAGTTAAGCCACATGGCGCCTTAGGAGAGTGATCCTATTACGTAATCATGCCCATTTCATAGATGGGGAAACTGAGGTTTAGAAAAATAAAGCAACTCAGCCCAGGTTCTACCACTAGGAAGGGATGGGACTAGGATTCAAACTCAGCCCTCTGCTTCCAGAGATGAATCCTACACCTCCTTGTCTCCCAAACTATCCCATTTTCTACCGCCACCCCACTCCCCACCCGCAGTTAGACCACCAGAACACTTGTACCTGCAGCTCAGCCCTCCTCATTATCTCATCCCCTAAACTATATGGTAGGGTACATGGTAACAGCCTTTTAATACAGGACAATAGAAAAGAATAAGTCCTATAAAACCCACGCTGCCATGAGGGCCTTGCCTCTCTTATGATTCACTGCATTCCTTTGAAGACCATTTAGGAAGTAGCCTCTGATCCTGACAACAACCTCTGTTACCCAGTTTGTTTAATGGCCATCCTAAATTGTCCAGGTGAAAAGCCTTCTGGCTTCCGTGTTGAGCGAGTTGCTAGGAAGTTCCATGCCCCATGTGAGATCCACTGACGTGCTCACAGACGCATACGTACAATTTCATACTGGTTCCACTTTTCATCATACGATTGTTTTGACGTGTTCACCTACTTCTAACTTACATTATCTTATATACAATAAGAGCATCTTTAAAATGCTTTGGGGACAAGATGGACTATAAATGAAGTGCCCAGTAGATGTTCAGCTCATTTTCAACAATCAAGGCAGAAGAACATTCAGGAGGCAAGGGTTAGAGTCTGAAACAGAGGAAAAGAACTGGCGGTTCTCAGATATTACCCGCCCAATAAAAATTGTTTTTAAAGTCTAGGCAATAGTTTAAAAATTTTTAAGTTAGTTGGCAACGTTTAAAATACAACAGATTTCACTCATAAACCCAGATTCCTTGTTTTTCTTGAAAAACTAGAAGCTCTGTCAAGCCCTACGCCTGCTCTCCGTACATGGCAATTCGAAGCTGAACAAAAACTTCAATGAGCCATGAGATTTTAGTTTGCCAAAGTCCCCACCCAGACCGTGCCACTCACTTATAACCACCCACTTCAATCATGGTGGCAGCGGGCTTAGCAGCCCCGGACTAAATCAACAGCAACTCAACTCCTGATAGGGAAATGTGCAGGTACAATTAGTAGACAAGGTTTTCCTGCTGCTGGGGGAAGCTCAGAATAGGCCCCTTGGAGTTCCTGTATCGCAAAAGATGGAATTACTTAGAAACTGGGCTGGAGAGAGGCAAAGAGGGACACACTGGATAGAGGCATCTATTTACACAACCTTCTGAGCCTGGGTGCATCCTTGAGCTACTGGCAGGAACTCCCAAGTAAGTTCCTTCCCCAGCCACTCCCTGCTCCCTAGACTCCACTCCCCACCCAAACCCCTGTAACTGAACCACCCCCCTCCGCCCCACCCCACCCACCTCCCCGTCACTGAACGGCTGGGGAACCACACAGCCCAGGGCTGAAAGGGAAAATGGCACAAGCAAGTCATCATCCTCCAGGGGCTCCTACCCTCCCTCCCCCCACCCCACGACGCCCTTCCTTGACTGCCCACCTGGAGGCGCCATGAACACAACAATCCACACTTCCCAAGGTCAAAACAAAACCAAGTCCCTTGAAAAACAACTGCTTATGGCCATTGTTCCGCCCACAGGCATTTGGAGTGTTCATGCAGAAAAGTCGAAATTTCCCCTTGCAGGAAGTTCCTGGAAGGAAGTCGGTGCCCTGAGGCTCGGCCACTCCTCAGACCAGAGAGAACAAAGGCAATGCAGGCATCTACACACCAGGGTGGCACATTTTGATCAGGATCCAAACATGAAACCAGCTGAAGACATGAACGCAACTGTGGGTGTAAGCTGCTTGCCACCCCACCCCAACCTACCATTGTCCTGATTCTTCGGGAACTCGAGCCCTCTGCCATTAGCGACAGCAGTCCCTGGTGGCTTGGAAATAGCAGCGATAGAAGAGTATGTGGAAAGGTAGTCTGGAGACTGTGCATCCACAAGTGTTAAAATCTTTTTTTCTCAGGGCGCCTGGGTGGCTCAGTTGGTTAAGCGACTGCCTTCAGCTCAGGTCATGATCCTGGAGTCCCGGGATCGAGTCCCGCATCGGGCTCCCTGCTCAGCAGGGAGTCTGCCTCTCTCTCTGACCCTCCCCCCTCTCATGCTCTCTATCTCATTCTCTCTCTCAAATAAATAAATAAAATCTTAAAAAAAAAAAAATCTTTTTTTCTCAAATTATCTTAAAAGTAATGCATATGCAGTTAAATTTTTCCAAACAGAACCAGGTGATAATAAGTGGTAAGGAAGCATCCCTGAGCCCATAGTCCCCATTTCCACTCCCTTCCATTATTATTGTTTTTACAGTCCTTGTGGTTATCAGCTTAACCAAATAATAGGCTTGTATCTCTTCTTGATTTGTCAACCTCAGACAGAATCTATTGACTGCCTGCCTGTCTCCCTCATATCTAACTCATTCACACTTCCTTCACCTCTAATTCTTCCCTAGTTTTCTTGATTATGCTATTTTTAGCTCTTCAATTGGTTAGCTCTGTTTCTTGTTTCAACAGCCTTACACAGTGTATCTTGACATCCCACCATGTAAGAGAAGGAAATTAGCATCCCGACGTATCCCTCTATGGCCTCTCTTTCCCTCTTGCTGTCTGGTCATGGACTTCTGTCCGCTCTTTCCCTCTTCCTGAATTGGCCAGGTTTTTAAGCCTTGCTTTGTTTTTTTTGTTTGTTTTTTTGTTTTCTATAGTTATAATTACATCTTGTCTTGTGTGAAGATTGACCAATAAACTATTTAGCTACATTTACAACGTTCCAACTACCCAAACATTACTTCCTGCAGGACCAAGAGCACCTCTCAACTCCTGGAGAAGTAAATACAATCAATCCTAGTTCAGTGAACCTGCCTAAACCTCAAGGTCAAACGGTTCTCTTTTCTTACACTGCATAAAACACTCAAAATTATATGATACCACATCTTAGATTGCTTTTATTTTTACATTTAAAAAAAAATACGAAATGATTCCTTGATGATCCACTTGTCCTAGTTAGTATTTGAGCCCATGTGTTTTGTTTTGTTTTGTTTTGTTTTGAGATTTTACTTATTTATTTGACAGAGAGACACAGCGAGAGAGGGAACACAAGCAGGGGGAGTGGGAGAGGGAGAAGCAGGCTTCCCGCCGAGCAGGGAGCCCGATGCGGGGCTCGATCCCAGGACCCTGGCATCATGACCTGAGCCGAAGGCAGAGTTTAATGAATGAGCCACCCAGGCATCCCCCATATGTTGTTGTTGTTGCTTTTTTAATCAAAACTACATTCATACAGCCTCAATACAATTTGATATTCATCCCTTTCTTTTTTTTTTTTTTTTTAAAGATTTTATTTATTTATTTGACAGAGAAAGACACAGCGAGAGAGGGAACACAAATGGGGAGTGGGAGAGGGAGAAGCAGACTCCCTGCCGAGCAGGGAGCCCGATGTGGGACTCGATCCCGGGACTCCAGGATCATGACCTGAGCCGAAGGCAGTCGCTTAACCAGCTGAGCCACCCAGGTGCCCGATATTCATCCCTTTCTAATATAGAAGTACACAACTGCAAAAGCCCAGGGAACAGTTACTGAGCTAAACAATTAAGCCAATAACAAGCACCCCTGAGGCCCAAATGCTCCATGGCATATACCCAAGGGAGGGGTTGGCACCCAGTGGAGGATTTGACTCTTTTTCTTTTTTTTCCCATGTGAAGGCTGGCTATGTGATTTAGCTTCTGAACTACCTGATTGTTATTACTGTTTATTTGCTCAAAAAACAAAACAGTGACATACTGACAATTAAAAACATACATAGTCCAGGGGCGCCTTGGTGGCTCAGTCCATTAAGCGTCTGCCATTGGCTCAGGCCCTGATCCCAGGATCCTAGGATGCGCCGCACATTGGCCTGCAGGCTCCCTGCTCAGCGGGGAGTCTGCTTCCCCCCGCTCCTGCTCGGTTTCTCTCTCAAATAGATAAATAAAATCTTATAAATAAATAAATAAAAACATACATAGTCTTAAGTTATGTCCTTGGCAATGTTATGAAACAGAAAATAGGTCATAACACCTAGCAGAAAGAAAATTGCTTGTTCTGGGAGATAAATTAATTTCTGAAATAGGCGAAGTTACTGGAAAAGCAATGTAGCACAGTATAAAGAGCCACGGTTTGCGGGTAAGACAAAGCCGAGTTTAAATCCTGGAGAAGCTTCTTTCCTCACCGTCTGACCGTGTGCCTTGGAAGAGTCACTGAGGCTCTATGAACCCATTTCCTGATCTCTAAGCAAGCAAAATATCACCTCTTTCACATAGGGGTACAGTGAGGACAAAATAAGATGGTAAGTATAACACAGTCCCTGGCGCTTATAAATCAGTGCTTGGTAACACTAGATCCTACATATCCAGGATCAAGCACCTCTCTAATGAGCTCTAATAAATGAAGACCATGCATCAAGCTGTATTTATCCAGGTCCTAGGAACAGAAGAGGAGAATGGCGGGCAAGTATTATTAAGAATCTAAGCATAAGGATGCCTGGGTGGCTCATTCGGTTAAGCTTCTGCCTTCTGCTCAGGTCATGATCCCAGGATCCTGGGATCAAGCCCCATGTCAGGCTTCCTGCTCAGTGGGGAGTCTGCTTCTCCCTCTCCCACTCCCCCTGCTTGCGCGCTCACGCTCTCTCGCTCTCTCTGTCAAATAAATAAATAAAATTTTTTAAAAAGAATCTAATCATAAAACTAAAAGAAATGTACAAAATGAAGACAAGACATACAATGCTAGCCACAAATTTGATCATGGGTAATGATACTACAAAATGCTTTTATAATTAGACTCGCTGGAAAAAAAATTTTTTTAAGTCCCTTCTTTAATTGTAATTCTGAACTTGACCTTATATTAAGATGTTTTGACCAGCAAGATATACCTTACCATGGACAATTAAGAAGTCATTCCAAGAGATACCACTTTACTAGTAAAAAGAAAAAAAAAAATCCATAATTCACAATTTATTCAAATGTATAGTTTAAAAAAAGAAAAAGAAAAAGATTTTATATGAATCACTATAAGCCAGTTACAAAATTGTGAATTCTAGAATTCTGGACAATGACTACTCCCACATGTTGTGTGTGTGGATTTTATATATATATACGTAAGAATCATAGACAACACGGTGTCACTAAAACGTCTTCCCCCAAACTGTGGCAATATTCCAAGCTCCACCTCTCACAGTTAAACGGAATTCACTCTCTGATATCTAAACATTCTCTCCTTTAACTTCCTTGTACGAGCTTAATCCACCCATATCGGTGATGTAAACTTAAAATTTCTAGCCAAAATGCTATTACTGGACTCCTACGTGCTTACAAAAATAGCTTCTATTTGAAAGTGAGTGGTGAAGTGTTAGGATCTAGACCGCCATCTAAATGCATGAAACTTTCCATATTTATTTAATTATACCAGTATGCAATATTATTAGTAAGCCTTTTCTTCCTTTTCATTGGTCTTCCACTGTTTCTCGGTAAGGTTAATGTTAAACCTGCTTTGTATTTCTACTCACTGCCAATACTGTGCCATCTAACAGTATTTCTTTTTTTTTTTTTTAAAGATTTTATTTATTTATTTGACAGAGAGACACAGCGAGAGAGGGAACACAAGCAGGGGGAGTGGGAGAGGGAGAAGCAGGCTCCCCGCCGAGCAGAGAGCCCGACGCGGGGCTCGATCTCAGGACCTGGGATCATGACCTGAGCCGAAGGCAGACGCTTAACGACTGAGCCACCCAGGCGCCCCCTAACAGTATTTCTTTTAATGGGTCAAGACAGGGAAAAAAATGGGGAGTCCTTTAAATGTTCTTTCTTTGAATCATCAAAAGAAGGGAAGGGAGAAAGAAAATAAAATCAGTCCTTTTGTTTATGAAGGTGGTATTTTCAACTACTTCGGAAATTCACTGCAGCAGAGCCTTCTGAACATTTCCTTTGCAGGAGGCAATGGACAAAATCCTATCCTGCAAAAGGCACAGCCGGGGAGCCTTGATGGCAGGAGGCAGGCATAGCTAGAGCACCCCAGAGCAGACTGAGGCAGGTGTAAATGCAGAAACACAAAAATCATGTTCACTATGAATCAAGTAAATTCATGGCTGGTCGTCCACTCCCAGCTTGTATGTTCTGTTGTATAGGCCAAGTAAAAGTCCAATGGGCTGTAATGGTTATTAAATAAAATACTTATATATAACCAATAAAATGGTTATTAAATTAAAATACTCATCCCTTTTGCCAATCTTATCTTAAATCTCATTTCTCTCATATTTCATGGTTATTTCTTGCATCCCTAGTCTTAAGAAAAAGTTATTAGACACTTCTCAAGAACGTATTAACCAGGTATTCATCCTCGGTCCAGATCCCTTTTTCCCACAGCACCGAAGCCAAAAAGCTGCTGAGTTTTTACTCTGCTGTTCAATTCCACCTTGATTATAATTCCACCTCACTTCCATATGGCCAGTTACCTGCCTAACCATCCATAAGAGTATCAATTATGGAATTATAAATCTAACAATTAACTGACTCGATGGGTTTGAGGAGAATGTTGGCTTCTGTGTTTAACCTCCTGAGGTGGGGAAGTCTCCTGGTATTTGATTCAGGTTCCTCCCTGGAGGCTGGGCCACATCTAAACCATCCCAGGCCAACAACTCATGAACCTGCTGTTCACTCCTGGCACTGAAACATCACAGGGCCTCTGCCAAGTGTGGCTTCCCTTACGGGTCGCATCTCATAATACACACTCATCGTGTTTGTCTGCATGCTTATGGGAAGTCTTTTCGATGGAACACTTTTAGCAAAGCACTATCACTATTCTCAGAAAGAGTTTTATGACAAGGAAATGATTCTGGCCTTCATAAGGAGGGCTAGGATTAAATTCCACTTCTGACACACACACTATTTAAAAAAAGGGGGGGACCACTGAACTGCTGATGTTGGCAAAATGAAAAAAAAAAAGTGAATCTTATTTAAGAAGTGAGCAGGTTGGGTGGCTCAGTTGGTTAGGCGGCTGCCTTCGGCTCAGGTCATGATCCTGGAGTCCCGGGATCGAGTCCCGCATCGGGCTCCCTGCTCGGC
>NW_023270615.1:1959226-2014804 GCF_011800145.1 Mirounga leonina | reverse complement strand
ATCCTGGAGTCCCGGGATCGAGTCCCGCATCGGGCTCCCTGCTCGGCGGGGAGTCTGCTTCTCCCTCTGACCCTCCTCCCTCTCATGCTCTCTGTCTCTCATTCTCTCTGTCTCAAATAAATAAATAAAATCTTTAAAAAAAAAAGAAGTGAGCAGGTTAAAGACTGATCAATTACGGTAATGGCATTATGAGCTACTGAAACCTCACAGGAATTTTTCTTACGGAAACTCTGTATCTTTTCATGGAGTTGGCTGAATGTAAGAGACTAATACATCTAATTTAGGGGAAGGGAGACTACAGCATGGCTTCTAATTGCTAGACAATCATCAGCCTCTTCTTGACAAGCAACGTGAACTTATTGAAAAGCTTTCTCAGAAGTATTTACAGCACCTTCCTGTTTCAAAGCAGCAAAAATGCCATCAAATACTCATCGCACAGCAGTGAAAAACGCATTCTCATTAAAGAATCCTTTACCTGGATCCAGTGTTTGATTCTGTGTCTAAAAAAACAAAAGCCAAGGGGCACCTGGGTGGCTCAGAGGGTTGAACATCTGCCTTCAGCTCAGGTCATGATCTCAGGGTCCTGGGTTCGGGCCCCACGTCCAGGCTCCGCACTCAGCAGGGAGTCTGCTTCTCCCTCTTCTTTGCCTTCTGCCTCGCCCCCCACCCCCGCTGGCGCTCTCTCTGTCTCTCTCAGATGAAGTCTTTTTAAAAAACAAATAAAAATAATTTTTAAAAAGGGAAAACCAAAAGCCAAAACCAATAAAAGTGTTAACAAGATAAATGTTTTTAGAAGCATCATCATAAAGAAAATACGCAAATGGGTCTCTAACTAGTGCCTGTATAATATACCAATGCTTGAATTCTTCAAATACTTAAACTTTCCTGCAAACTATGGACGAAACACCGAAGAAACTGTGTCAACACTTCTTACATAGGGAGACAGGCAGTTTGTTTTTACCTTAGCAGCTAATTCTATGGAATAGCATGAACTCCCATATGGTTACTTAGTACATATTTATAGAGTGCTGAACGTCAGCATCATACTTCCACAGAAAGCAACTGCATCTTTTTTTTTTTAAAGATTTTATTTATTTGTTTGTCAGAGAGAGAGACAGCGAGAGAGGGAACACAAGCAGGGGGAGTGGGAGAGGGAGAAGCAGGCTTCCCCGCAGAGCTGGGAGCCCAACGCGGGGCTCGAACCCAGGACCCTGGGATCATGACCTGATCACTTAGCTGACTGAGCCACCCAATTGGGCTGGCTCAGCCACCCTTATTTTTATTTTTTCTCCAGTGGACCCTGGGATGACTGGTGTGGCCCTGGGCCTCTTCAAAGAGCAGTTTGCCTCACGCCTCCCAGCTGGTAGCTGTGCACTGAGCTTCTTTCTCTCAAGACCCTCCTGCCTATGGCACGGGGTTTGGCCGATTTGTGAGCAGTTGGTCCGTGATCATTTTCTTGCGCTTTATGGAAACTCAGCAAATATATTAGTGACCTATGCATGTAAAATCAGCATCGCTGGCGTGTCCGGTCTTGGCTTTGGCGTAGGATGTCTCAGTAGGAGACTTTGGCGCCTCGGATGACCATTTGCTCTGTCCCACTCTCTCAGTCAGGGAGATTCTTCCCTGGGAACAAACAGCCTGAACCTAACGTAGGGAACAGCAGGCTTATATGGGATCCACTGCACACTGGTCGTTTTGCTCAGCATCGGGAGATACAGAGATAAAAGACTGAACTTTTATCCTTTCACCCAAGGACTATTTCCCTCCCCTCAAAAGTTACCGTAGATCACTGATACGCAAATAGAAAAACAACAGCTAGACCAAGGGGTCAGGTAGCCAAGGAGGGCGCCCACGGGAGCCACCTATATGACTGTGCTTATCCTGAAGTGTCTCACAGACCCCATGAAATCATTAACAAAGCCCTTGGAAAATGTTAAGATTCCTAAAAGGATAACTTCATTTTCTTTTTATTTTCTTTACAACTCTTTTACAAATTAATATGCCTTTACTGTCTTAAAATATCTTTTTTTAATCATCATGAAGAAAAATCCCCATCATATAACATCACATCCCTACAAGTTGGTCCATGGAGAATAGACAGGTAAATTGCCAGTCTATTCTGAAAAGAAATTGGGTCAAAATTGAAGAAGAAGAAGAAAAAAAAAAGCCAGCTATGAGTAACCTTTTAGGTAAGTATAGGCTAGAGCCCCGAAGTGGATTTGTTTAAGCTTCTGTTGCTCTCTGCCATCACAGAATTATCACAATAATGTTCAAGCGTGTGGGATGAAGTCATGATAATTAGGTCGTCCCAAGGACCTGCAGGAATGGAGCTGCAATGCTAATCCCCATCCGGATCCTAGACTTTTCCATGCAGAAGCCCTCCCAGGAAACTATAGTTTTAACGGAAGCACCTCAGGAGATTCTGGTACACGTGCTCTGATGCAGGGGTTCCTTCCATATTTTGAGCAGAACCAGGGAGAAAAAAAAATTCCCTGATTCACTACTGAAGTCAACAATGGGACCAAGTTTCCAAGTCCACAGTGGAACAATCCTCAAGCGTGTATGCAGGCATCTAAGAGCTGAGGGGAGAAGGCAGAGAATTCCAAAATTAAGGGGGCTACCATTTGAGCATCCCAACACCATGGCAGAGAAACGGCAATTCTATGGCATGGACAGACACCACTTGCTCCAAGATGGTTTTCTAAAGAGTCTGTGGAGTTTTGGTATGGTCTGGTTTGATCTTCCTCCTATGGAAACCCATCGCACTTTATCTAATGGAAGAAACCGAAGAAATTAATTGTGAGCAGTCATTTTTGCAAAAACCCCTATTCCACAAGGAACAGCTATCTGCCACTTAGAATATTACACACTGTTAACAGGTACAAGGCATTAACCTTTACTGCACAAAGCACTGTAAGCAACTGGGAGTTGCTAGAGCAATGCAAGCAGTCTTTAAAAACGAGCATCATTCAATCCAAATTTAAACCAACTTTGATCTTGATTTGGCATGAAGACTTTTTTTTTCCTATTTTTGTTTTTTTCCTGGAACAGTCTGACTCTACAGAGCCTTACTATTTGAAACACCAAGACGCCCTAACCCAAACAGTATAATCCACCCTACCATTGCTGCTCCTTCCCAGAATTTCCTAGCACTGCAGTAAGTCCGTATCAGTATTTGCTTATCCTTCCGCCGCGTGGATTACAGCCGCCACCACCCCTCCCCCTTGTCACATAGCTGCTGCCCAGATATCCTGGTCGTGCGTGCCGTTTGCACACATACACACTCCACGCGACAGGACCCTGTTGCTCTAAGCAACACAGTTAGCCTGGTATTAACTGCCATTCTCTTCCTAGAACCTCTGAATCTTACGGCACTGCCCAATATTATGTCCCCTGTTACAGAGATCTGGATTTGACCTTTGCGGCTCACTGTGGCTATTGCTAGGGACACTACAAAACCGTCCTTAGCAGGACTCTCACACCTACTCAAAGGTTAAGTTTGAGTTTCTAGAAGACGTCCACCCTGGCCCCTCCCACCATGACTCCCTCTCACACTGCCTATTATTTTTTCATTTTTTTTTTTTCCAGAATTTTGATCACGGGTTTCTATTTATATCTATGTGTCCTGGTTAAATGTCTGCTTTCCCTACTTGCTTGGAAGCTCCATGAGGATAGGGATCTTACTCTGTTATTTATCACTGTATCCCGACCTCTTAACACAGTACCTGGCACATGGTCAAAGAAATATTTGTTTAAAGATTTACTTTTTTTTTTTTTTTTTTAAGTAAACTCTACAGAACCCAAGGTGGGCTCGAACTTACAACCCCAAGATCAAGAGTTGCATGCTCTACTGACTGAACTAGCCAGGTGCCCCAGAAGTATTTTTTAAGTGATGGAAACTACTCAAGATCCCAAAGGTGCAAAGGTCTAATCCCTCCAAGCTGGTTACTACCATTGCCAAATGCATCTTCAGTCTGGTCAGAAATGGGAGAGTTACCTGTCCTCCTTTGCTGGATGTACATGCTGTGGAGTCTGACCTAGTTTTCTATTCTTTGCCAGCCATTATGCTGATGGGGTAGTAAAAACAATACTAATTCTATACAAAGCTCTGCCTGCCTTCATTTGGTTTATCATCAAGCAGCACTGTGCAAACTACGTAAGGGTCAATATTATCATGAGTGTTTCTTTGGGTCGGCAGAGTCATTGGCACATGGAAGCTTCTGGGTGACCGCCTTTAATTAAGATTTCTGAAATGCTTGCAGTCAATAAGGCTGGAAAATTTTTCTTGCAGTTGAGAATTATACCTAGGTTCCATGTCTTAAGGAATGTCGGAGTAAGATATGCCGAACAAAACCAGACACTCTTGGTGAGAGAGTAGGGCGGGACATCCCTCACCGGACAGAAGCATCGAAAGGAGGTCTGCCAATTATGTAATGCCATGCTCCTGTGTATCTGTCTCGGTGGTCCACAGCCACGGCTGTCATCTGTGGGTGAGTCATTCACTCATTCACCTGGCCAACAATACTTACCAAGCCTCTACTGTGTCGAGTCCCATTCTCGGCACATGGGGTCTAGCAAAAGAACAAACAGACAAAACCTCTCGTGCAGCTTCTAGTAGGGGGGAGACAGACATCAGGCCAATCAATGTATGGGATGTAAAATAGCAAAAACTCCTAGCAACAGGTTAGAGCTGCCATGGGGAGTGGTGGTGGGGGGAGTGCTCACTGAAACGACTCAAGTCGAGGCTTGAAAGAGAGGAGGGAACACGCCAGGCTGCTGCAGGTAGGGGAGCAGTCCAGGACAGACATACCTCAAAGGTAAAGTCCTAAAAACAGAAAGGAAGCTGATGCATTCAAGGAACACTAAGAAGGATGGAAGAAGGAGCAGAGTCGGGAAGAGTAGAAGGAGACCATGTCAGGGAACAGAGGGAGGCAGGGATGGAGAAGGCAGAGGACCAGTAGATCCTCTACAATTTTAGCTTCTACTCCAAGAGGAAGCTCCCAGATGGCTCTTGGCAGAGCATTAATAAAGCTGCCTTTTGCTTGAATAGCATAACTGGCTGCTTTGGGAAGAATTAACTGGGAGGGAAGAGAACTTCCTTTAATACCTGCCACACTGGAAATACTATAGCTTGTGTTCCACGCTACGACCGAAAGGCATGTTGGAGCGCACTGATTAATCTGCCCAAAGACCGGGTCCAGCACCTTTCCATCAACAGAGGCCAGAATCACTGCTTATTCATGTTTCTCTTTTGAAGACGAATGACATATTGCAAAAATGGGCGTCAAGGTGGGACAGACCTGCTCCACTTGAGAGGATAGAAACATGGGCCAAGTATGTTTGCTCCTTTAAAAAAAAGATGATTTTTAGCCATTCTGACTGGTGTGAGGGAGACCTGTACCTCTGAAACAAATAATACATTATACGTTAAAAAAAAAAAAAAAAGAAGATAGTAGGAAAGGAGAAATGAAGGGGGGAAAATCGGAGGGGGAGATAAACATGAAAGACTATGGATTCTGAGAAACAAACTGAGTTTTCTAGAGGGGAGGGGGTGGGGGGATGGGTTACCCCAGTGATGGGTGTTAAAGAGGGCACGTTCTGCATGGAGCACTGGGTGTTACATGCAAACAACGAATCATGGAACACTACATCAAAAACTAATGATATAATATATGGTGATTAACATAACATAATAATAAAAAAAAATTTTTTTTTTTAAAAACATGAATTTACTACTTACTGGGCATGGGGCCTGGCAGAACAGGCAGGTGCTCAATAAAGGAGAGCTGGTACCCTTATCATTTTAGTGACAATGATCAGAGACCCCAAGGCTTCGTCAAAAATCCACATGCTGCAAGATTCTAGGAAGACATAATAGTATCTTTCTCACTAATCTCACGGCCAAACCCTCTTTGGAGAACAATACTAGGGGCTTTTTCCCAAGCTGGTCCAAGTCTAAATACTCCTATTTCGTCAGGACTTTACTTCATGAGATTCAGCAAGGATGCCAGTAGGTGTCCCAAACGGATCAAAGATGAGTTTCAGCTACGGACTTCCAATTCCCCCTCACTCCTGGTGACAAAGATAAAATGCTGTTCAACCTTAACCCTATGCCAGAGGCTATAATTGCTCTATTCAGGAAATTTTAAAAAATAAATTCTTATTTTTTAGCAAAATGTCTCTTCTCTTTACAAAAATAGAGTTATTCACAAAAATATGTTTTTAACCTAGGAAATCAAAGGTTTCATTTGATAGACATGTTTTATTGTGTTTTTTAAAAAATTAATTCTCTTCCGGGGCGCCTGGGTGGCTCAGTCGTTAAGCATCTGCCTTCAGCTCAGGTCATGATCCCAGGGTCCTGGAATTGAGCCCCGCATCGGGCTCCCTGCTCATCGGGAAGCCTGCTTCCCCCTCTCCCACTCCCCTTGCTTGTTCCCTCTCTCGCTGTATCTCTCTCTGTCAAATAAATAAAATCTTAAAAAAAAAAAATTAATTCTCTTCCATTGTTTTCCATCATTTTCCATCATTTGCCAGACAACCTGGTTGCCAACCCAACACCCACTTCCCCCTTAACCCTTGCGAGCAAAGCCCCAATTCTGTTGTGGCATCCATCCCTCCGTCACACACTTCAAGGGATGGCATGGGTGACCATGCCCTCAGTTCACGTGTGAATCCTGAATGGGACCATCACTGCGTCAAGGTCTGAACAGTCCTCCTTCCAGTGGGCTGACCTTTCAGGCAAGTCTGACTCTCAGACTCAAGAAAGGACTGCATACTAGCACCGGTGGTGGCTACGTGGTGGAGGGACCTTCGGGAAGTCTGCCTTCTCCCAAAAAGGAAATGCCCAAAGAAAAAGACTTTTCTGTCTCTGGTTTTGCTGCATCCGGATAAGGAGCTGGAAGCCCTCGCCAGAGCTGCCCTGAGCCTAAAGCAGAACAATCTCACAGAAGCCAGAGCCCCGCGCTGGGACATCTGGAGCCTTCCCTACCTCTGGACTGCTTGTTACATGAAAGAATTAATTTCCTCCTTGCTGAAGCCGATTAGAATCGGGTGTTTCTGCCACCAACAGCCTGGTAAAACATTGCTTTAATACGTTATTACTAATTTTCTTTTGACCCAGTATTATTGCTGAAAATTTATTTTGATAAATGACATCACATTTGTACAAAAATAAAGAGATGCCTTTTCCCCTCTTATTCCTGTTTATCATAAGCGTAACATACATTCCCTTCTGAAGATTATTTCTAACTCTCATAAATTACTTGAAATGAAGTCTCAGTTTTTTCTAAGGTGTGTCTTTATTTTTATGACACTTCCACATATCCTGGTTTGGTTATTTACAAAAGCTAATGAAAACTCTGTGCTCACATATGTTCAGGGTATTTTGATAACTAGAGCGTTGGAAAGATTTCCGACAACCTCTGAGTTGTGCTTTTATTCTGTAGGTATTCAGTGCCTCAGGGGCTTATAGGATTTCTGTGGAAAATGAGTTTCTTTTGAGCTTTTTCCTGAGTCCTTCCCAAAGGCATCAGGCTTTTCACACTTTGCCCTGAGTGTCTGAAGAATCTCCTGGGGCGTACGTGTGCATGCATACACACTAGCATAAATGTGTGTACCTGTAACGTTATCAGAAGTTCTGTTCTGTGCTTGGAGACAGCACGTAAGTATAAAAAGATGTCGGCATCCAAAACTTTTGCCTCACCACTGCACCAGATGACAGCCTTCATGCAAAATGGATTCACAGAAGTTGAGTGTAGTTATGGTATGCCAATAAACAGCGCTTCCTCCCTTTCGGCACACAAAGAGAAGATGTTTATTTGCTTGCTTTCTTAGACACACATGACCTAAGAAGGCATTCCTCGCATACCTCCATGTTGACCTTTTTTCTATGTACAAAAGCAAATCGCTACTGGAGTCAGTTATCTCAGTGCCAGATGAATTTCCTTCAAAATGTACTTAATAGAGTACTATTAATTTCAGATTTCAAGGCGACTTACACACTCAAACTACAGAAACTACTTTCAAGTCGCCACAGAAGCCGCACAAAGTGAAACAGAAAATTTTGGCAACAGTGCTGCTTCTCCAATAGTTTGAGAATATTTGCCATTTATAGTTGACATCTGACTGTTCACAGCCCTTGCTCAGTCAGAGAACCCTTCACAGCAAAGCAGGTGCTTATAAGTGGCACTGGGACGCTCAGGTGACTTATGGGGCTCACCAGACTACATCAGTCACATCAAGAAATAGACACCAAAAGTTGACCTGTTTCCATTTCTCTGTCAGTGATATTTCTCACAATAGTAGATAAAACGTATTAAAGGTTAGAAACCGTTAATATACATACTGCAGAATGGAAATGGCCTCAAATACCAGGAAAGGCCTAAAGTCGGACACATTTCAACTTTCAGTAACTACTACAGTCCTTGATGGGGACCAGCATGGCAACCAACAGCAGGAGATAAAATCACCACGAGAATCAACTCTTCAATTTTCGTCTTCACCGACCTACCCATTACCTTCTTAGCTCCTTTCAGAATTCCCTTCCCTCTTGATTTACCCTTCCTCACTTTTTTCCTATCACTGTCCTCTGCAAAGTTGAACCATGCAAGAAACACTTAAAATTGACAAGTCAATTACTTTAATTTCTACAAGAACGTGAATGTTCCGTTAATGTCATATACAAATGAGTCGATGACTGGAAAGACTAAGGTCACCGAACGCCATACTGCCTTACAGGCCTGAGTTTTATTCTGAAAACGAAGCATTGGAAACACTGAAATATGTTTTTTGGGTTTTTTTAAGCCTCTTGGACTTTTGAGTGACACAGGACAGTGATCTGGCCAAAGGCCCAGAAGTAGAAGAACAATTCCTAAAAAATAAAGATGGAAAATTCTTGATCCATGTAATCTCTATAAAAGGTTTGGAAATAATTTATTTTGTTTCTGTAACTTTTCAAGAGTCAGGAGATTTGAAACAAAAGAGAGAAGAAGTAGATTTTAGGTGGAATTAATTTTTATTATTTCCCTATACAATAGTGAAACATCCCTTATCTTCTATAAAGCACATTCTAATACCATTAGTTTAAATATCTGGCTATCTAAATGGCAGCCTCATATATAAAACATGGTGCCTTCATTTGGATTAGAAGCTCATTAAATTCAATGCACTGTCAACTTAACTTAGCTCTAAATATACTCTAAAAGTCAAAACCACAAAATTTATGGTTTGCCTTCTAATGGAGAATGCTTTGTTATCCATTTTTTTTAAGTTGTCAGAAAATCTATCTAACGGTTGACATATAAGTAGACTATATCAGATATTCCAGATTTGTCTTCAGTATAAGCAAAGCTAAGCAAATAACAAAGGAATATAAATACACTTGATTTATGTACTTATTGATCTAATAGAGAAAAAAAAGTATATAAAAGTGCAGTTAAATTTATAATTTATTATGAAGTATTCATTTATAATATTATTTGAAATCCTCTTTCAATGGAAAAAATATTTCAAGACTAGTTGAGCTATAAATTATCATTTTGAAATGATTTACATAAAATTAAAAGTTCAGAAATTCATACTTTTAAGGCTAGTGAGGTATGAAAAAAAACTATGGTAAAATCCTTATGAAGTGAGGAAATATTTATAATTTTCCCTAGTGAAGCTGCTCTGTAAACTCAAATATGCTGCGTTTGTTTTAGACCAGGCATATCTACAGTTATTTCCAGACACCAGGAACACGTTAATACTCTTTAAGGACTTAACTAGCCTTATTATTCCGCTTGCTTTCTCTTTATGATGAGAAGTCTATGAATCCGTTAGTATCCCTTCAGAACTACGTGAGACATTTCATCCATCCTCCCTAATGGGAGGCTATCACCTCAGATTCATCTATTTGGTGAAGTGCTACTGGTTTCCAGCACCCATATTAATTTCACTGTTACCAGCTTCTGCTTCTACAGCCACTTACAACACATCTCCATCACTAACAACGCTCCGAACTCAAAAATCCCCTTTCTCCCGGCACTCAGCATGGACCACAATGTTCTACTCTCGTCTAGACTGAACTACTTCTTTATTTTCCTGCATTCGAGCTTACTTTTACTTCCTTCCCCCTTTCCAAATCATTAACTTCCCTCCTATGAGGACTTTTATAAAGCTCTTAGGCATTCCCTTATTATACATATATCTTTATTAGCAGCTTCTTGGTGCTAGGCCTAAATATGGACCATTTAGGACTCACCCTAGGATTAGCAGAAATGTCTCCTCTTAATCAGTGCCAGCTGGTTTGATAGGTCCCCACCAGTGAGGAAAACATTTTGGACTTCAAATAAGTGAGAAAATCTTCTACTAAATTACGTCACTGATCTATGAGGTATGTTTGTTACAGCAGCTCATACTGCTCTAGTACGATGCTCTGAAATAAAAGTTAATGGTTACATAGTGCTCACTACGTGCCAACTTTAAGTACTCTCTACACTTCTGAACTCATGATTTAACCCTCACAGCAAAGGTAGCACAGATGAGAAAGTACTAGTAATACCCCCCATTTACAGCTGAAACATACCTAGGACACAGCGAAACCTTGTAGCCTGTCCGAGATGATTCGGCTTTTAAGTAAGTGGCAGATCCAGATGCAAACTCTGGTTCTGTGGATCTGCAGGCCATGCTCTTAATACCGTGTGGTGCTTCTTCGGCTAGCTTTTATCATTCAAAGGAACAGTAACATGACCAGCGAGGGTACAACTGAGGTGGAAAATGAAGGTGGGGAAGGTGCAGGGTCCCACGTTAAGGTGGGAAGGTAGAAGCGTAAGGATTATCATTGACACAGTATTCTATATGAAGACTTGAACCTGTCATGCCATAAAGTCTCTTCGTTTCTAGATTCCATTAGAGACTTTGGTTCCATAAAATGCCAAGAATTTGTTTTCATTTGAAAGAGATATGAAGGGTTTGATACATTTAATTCCTTAGAAGTAAAAGACTAAGATTCCTTAGGAATCTATGTGACTAGTCTTTGCCACACTTTGGATTTGCAGACAGAAAGCAGACTGAAGAACTTTTTATTTGAAAGGGAAGGACCACCTTATCTAAAGATTTCTCTGTCCACCAGCACACAATCAGGACTCTATATAAAACAGCACCCTTCGGAGGAGTGGAATACAGGATGGGGCCCGGCAGGCTGCAGGCTTGAAATGGTCAGGACACAAGAGCTCTTGAACATGCATCAAAAAAGACTTTGCTGTTCCCAGGCGCAATTCCTACCAACATCTCTTGGTGGTTTAAGGCTTTATTTTTTGATAATGGAAAATGCACCAATTTTCAATGCAAACATGACAACAAGCACAAGCACCACCACTGAACTCATTTGTACCCAGCTATCAGACATAGACAATGATCCAAAAAAAAAAAAAAAATCAAGATTTTAAGGGGTGTCTGGCTGGCTCAGTTGGTGCAGCATGTGACTTGATTTCAGAGTTGTGAGTTTGAGCCCCATGTTGGGTGTAGAGATTACTTTAAAAAATAAAACAAAATAATAAAAGATTTTAAGATGCCTTTCCTTTGCTTACGCACATAAAACTTAATTTTGTAACCCTTGTATTTCACAAAAAGAATCCAGACTCAAGGATATGCTTTGTTCTGATCTCATTAACTAAGAAATAGCTGGGTTTTTTTTACAATTGTTAATTATTCCTTCCTGCCACCGACATAAGTCAGATACATATCAACAACAGCTGTGCAGGGATAACAACAGCTAACTTTTATTGAGGGTTTACTACTTCTGGGCCCTATACAAAATATTTAACACATATTCTCTCATTGATTCTTTACAACAATCACTGTGATTTATCCCCCATTTTATAGATGAGGCACTTGAGACCTGGAAAGATCAAGTGGCCTCTATCATGGGAGTCTGGATTCGAATCCCGGCCAGGTGATGCTGGAGCCCAGACCTGTAGCCACCATGCTTCATTCATCCTCAAAGATGGCTTGTGAGTTGTCTCACGAAAACAGGTAACAATAATATTGAGGGAACCTGTTTGGGTCCTCCCCCCAAACCAAGGCCCCAGATTATGTAGTTACTTTTCCTCTATAAAATGCCATCTGAAAGCGCTTAAGCTCCGCTCCCACATTCAACTAGCAGGCCCACCTCAGCGTCTCTCATCTCCAGAGATTCCTGAGAGCTCGTTGCTCTGGGACCCCCTGGCTCCAGTTTCCTGCTGCCACTGATTTCTGGGTCTCTGGGCCACCCCCTGCCCTCCGCCTGCTGTGCTCTATCCCCACCAGGACCCGGTGGGCTCATCTCACCAGGTAACAGAGCTCAGTACAAGACCCCTGGCTTGTGGTCAGGAGCCCCGCCAGCCCGGTTCCCCGTATGAAGGCCTCCAGCAAGAGGGTGCTCTGCCAAATCAATACATGCCTGACCCGACTGAGCAGGGTGCGCCGCAAGCCTGCAGCGGGCCTACATCCTCGCTCGAGACCCACACCCTGCTGTAATCATGCCAAGCGATTAATCACAGGCGCCCTGTGAGCAGGGGTGGTCCCCGGGCACCACCGCATCTCGTCCCAAAGGGCATCTCAAGAGGGAAGTTTGACGAGGCTCAGGTAAATGATCATGATACTACGGAATAAATATGGTTAGTGACTTCCTTAGGAGGCACCACATTAGGTGACTTATGCCAAGGACCTAGCTGAAGGAAGAACTGCAGCATTTCCTTAACTGAAGGCATTCACGATAGCTTGCACAAAGAATCAGTCTCTGTCTGTCTGTCGCGCTCTCTCTCTCACACACACACAGAACGAGAACACCAAGCCCTCCCTCCAGGGCTGTGTAAGAGCTAGTGGCCATTTACTAAGCAGGAAGGGCAGGGTCAAGCCACTTGGCTTCCTGCTGAAGGCTGCCCCAGGCGTTCCCACTAACTGATAATGAGAATACACTCACAGCTCACTCGAGGGAGCGGGTGCCCAAGAAAGAAAAAGGGCACCAGCAGGGCTCAAGCCGCCCTTCCTGACTGCAACATGTTTAAATAATTTTTACACAGTACCTGCTTTCAAAACAATTGAAGTGAAGATCTGGTTTCGATGAAATACCCCAACCACGAGCTGCATAAACCATTGCCTCACGCTGGATATCACTTTGTGATTCTTAGTAAATCTATGCTCTAGTTGATATCCAAGAAAAAAGGCACAACAATATCCCTGTACTCCTCATTCCCTTCACTTCCCACGTCTGGACTGTCACGGTAACCAGGTCCCTGTCGGCATGTGCCCAGAGCACTGGACTTGAACCTGTTTAGATAAACACACATACACCACGTCTATGGAAATGTCTTCAAATTCTCTGATTATATAAGTTACTTCAAACCTACATCAACATAGACAAACAGAAAGAATACAGCACATAAAATAAATCAAAACCTTAATGGGGTTCGCAAAATCACTATCAAATAAAAGTATCAGTATTACTTTGTACTGTATGAAATCAAAAACAGAAGTGCACACTAACTTTATTTAAGAACCACTGCAATAAGGCTTGAAGAGAAAGGTGAATTTGTAATAGAGAACCATCGATCTGGCGCAAGTGTAGACTACCTGTAGAAGTCTAGAATTACCCCTCTCCTAAAATGCGAACAGAATCAGCAAGCAAATAATTTTGGCTTAGAGATTCAATTCCAATTATCTAACAAAAGAATTTAATCCATCCGAGAAGTGATGGCCAGCACGATAGCTGAAAGGATCTTAAATAGAAAGCAAATTTTTCTGATTTAAATACTTCCCCTTCTCTTCTGCCAAACAGTCTCTTTCAGCTTGACAGACAAATGTTTCTGCATTTTTCTAAACCCTAACTCAGTGCTTCAACAGCTGATAGAGAAATTCATTCACCCAGAAGAGTTTGCTGTCACAGAAAATGTTCTCCAATAGTAGAAAGATTACATAATGCCAATCTGCACAAGAACGAAGGAATTAGGCCTCCGAAGACAAAATCGGTGTAAAGACCTCATTTTCTTGCCAGGTGACTGAACAAAAGAAAGACTTGAGCAAGCCTTCGGGGAGCTATTTATTTCAACAAATATTTATTGTCTGTTCTGGGCCTAGTGCTGTGCTAAGAGCTGAGAATACACAGATGAAAAGGAATAACAAAGAAATGATTTATTCTTATTGAAGCTCTAAGCCAACTCTGAAATCAAATTTCATACACTACCCTACCAAAAATCACCAAATATGGAAAATCTGAAGTCAATACGAATAATGAAAGAACAGCGTCCCGTAAGTGGGTTAGTTCCCTAGCTGGAAAACAAAATACTGTTATTAAAGCTCTAATATAAGGTAACACTTAATAAAGGAGTATCTAGGCTTCCTTGAGTCAAAACAGATTAATCCTTCATCAGTTTTAGATTACAACTTAAGAAAAGTTAATATGCTTAGCAAGTACTAAAAGCACACATTAACAAATTTGCTTGTAGAACAAGTAGAACAAGACACTTTTGTTTTAGAAAACCATCTAACAATGATTTCTCTAATCAAATGGTTTCTCTAATCAATTAGGGAACATAAACTAGTAGTAACCAAAATCTACTGTATCAACTCAAGTTGCAACTGAGAGCAACAAAAAGGGAGTAATGTCAACGATTCATTTGTTTTCCTGGACTGAACACTATGGGATCATTTATAGGGAAAAATCTAATGTAGATCAATGAAAAACAGGCCCACATATCTAGACCAGGGGAATTCAGAGAAACACATCAGTCCGCTGGTAAATCTCATGATCCAACACTTCAGACACAGAAACCAACGGAGCTTTGAAGGTGTCTACACATGTATCATTAGAAAAGATTATGTAGCAGATGCTATGTTGCATTTGAGTCTCAGGAAAGACCATGTGGCCCAGAGATAAGGGATGGTTTTTGTGTCAATCACGTGAGAGTGGTTGCCACTAAAATAACCATAACTGCAATAAAGAAAGCTTGTTTGATGATACATGTAAAAGACAAAGAGTAAGCGAAAATGAATACATAATTACAATATGTCACCTCGCTGACATGGAGTACACCAACAAGCATAATAATTTGCTAAGATTACAGACGGATAATTAGCCTTCCAATGTGGGACTGATAATACATAGTTCCATTAGCATTCACTTAAGGTTATTTTAGAAAATAACTATGAATGCTTGCTCAGAAAGAGTCATAAACAGGAAACCAGCAGATTCTTACTATTCATCTTTTAATTTGGTAGAATTTACTAAAATAACCTTCTCTTAAAAGACACATCCTAAAACCCTACAAAGAAAAAAAAATGTTTTAGAGCATGTAATCCCCAAGGAGATTCAAAATATTTAATAACCAAACAGTATACACCTACCAATCAGAACAGATACACCTACCAATCAGAACAGTATACACATACCAATCAAGACAGGCACACCTTCCAATCGGAACAGACACACCAACCAATCGGAACGGATACACCAACCAATCAAAACAACTACACCAACCAATCAGAATAAACACGGGGCTAAAAAAACCCGAATAATGCCATAGTAATGTTGGGACTAGCTGAGTCGCAGACAAGCATGTAACTCTGTCAGAATACGGTAAAGAAATTAAACAAAGGCATTTACGTCTTGACAGTTATTTCTATAAAATAAGGGACTAAGGCGCCTGAGTTAGGGTAAGAAACAGAAATATTCCCAAACAGTGGATTCCTAGAATGCATTCAGTAAGCAGAAGTGCTATCAATAGCCATGAGCTAGCATCAGTCAGTTAAATTATAAAAAGAAATATTATTTTGAATTGTCATATCCCTTTGTACTTTTTTTTCCAAGAAGCCATTAACTGAGGTGAAAGGCCTAAGTTTTCCTCTGGCCCCGGCTTCTATTAACTGGAAAGTGAGATGAGAGGAGAAAGAAACACTGACTGAGAGGCGCTCATGTGCTTGTCTTCACTATCTCCACTCGCCACAACAACCTAGAGAAGGTATTAATATCCTTAGTACAGCCTTAAGAACTTCGCCAGTGCTGTAAGACTAGTAAGTAGTAGGACTAATTCGCAGGACTCTACCCCACAAGGTCACATAACCTCTCCGGGCCGCTCACGATGGGGACTGTGTATGTTTATTCCACCACAATTTTCTATGTTTCCAATGAAATCACACAAGTGGAAGGGCATCACAAAGTAGAATCGTTGAAGACAAGGATTTGTCAATACAGGAAAACCTGGTATCATTTTTCAGTGATTTTCTATTTTTTCTTTGCATTCTTTTTACTTGAGCAGTCAACTATTCCATACAGTATTATTCAATAGGTGATGAGAATGAATCAAAGGAAAACATGTTTCCTCCCCCAAAAGACTGTCTAATTGAGAAACAAGTTTATCACTTACTCCTTGCTCTAAGCCACCCCACAGAAAGGATCTATGAAAAGAGATTATACCAGCTGTGAAAGGCCAGAAAGGACCCAAGTGGTCAGGATTATGAAATGAATATTTAAAGTATTTATGGACTCCAAGAGAAGAACCCAAAAGAAGAACACAAGAAAGATATGCCAAAAAAGAATCAAGAATCCTGATTTAGTTGCTGGTTTTACTGGAAGACAGAGGCATCTTCCCTCACTTTAGGACCCAACTGAACACAAAACCAGACCTTGGGTACTGAGACACACAATCGCTGCGATGTCCCTGATCTCCTTGCAGTCTTTTCAACACTGTCCTACTTCTCCAGGATAAGCTAGAATACCGTACATTCTCTGTGACATTCCCTAATCATGCCAGCACACAATCCTGCCTTTAGATAAATTCCTATATCTAACAGGATCATATCTTTTCCATTGGGAATTAGAACTCCCAATTTATAAAATCTGACAAGAGCAAATATATGAAATCAGGACTGAATGGGGGAAAAAAATCAAATATCCAATTGTCACTGGACAGCCTTAAACACTTACAAATGGTTTTCTATCATTTTCATATTGTCTTTCATCCCCACCTAAATAATTGAGGGCCAAGAGAAAGTCTTATATTGCCTTTCAATCAACCAGAAAACTAGATACATAGGAGGTCTTCAATAAATATTCGGTGGTTATTTCATGTAAAACATCAGAAAAGTTTCGTATCATAGAAAGTTTTTTAAATGCTAGATTTTAGGAGTCAAAGGAAAAATGAAATTTAGGGGAGGATATTCAAAAGAAAAAGGGTTTGGGCGCCTGGGTGGCTCAGTTGGTTAAGCGACTGCCTTCGGCTCAGGTCATGATCCTGGAGTCCCGGGATCGAGTCCCGCATCGGGCTCCCTGCTCGGCAGGGAGTCTGCTTCTCCCTCTGACCCTCCTCCCTCTCATGCTCTCTGTCTCTCATTCTCTCTGTCTCAAATAAATAAGTAAAATCTTAAAAAAAAAAAGAAAAGAAAAGAAAAGAAAAGAAAAGAAAAGAAAAGAAAAGAAAAAGGGTTTTAACAATTTAGAGGAAATTTAGCGACCAGGTTCAAAGATTTGTTTTAACCTTTATGATTAGAAAACCAAATCTTTGTTCCTCATACAGGAAAATCGATCAAATGTGAAAAAAATATGTAAAACCAAGAACAGAAATCCCTGAAGGAATGAACAGAAAATTGCCTTCAATAGCACTTTTCTGAAGCCCCCAAAGCAGACTTCCAAACTGCAGGTGTCCACCAGCCTAGCCGGCTCAGTCAGTAGAGCATGTGACTCTTGATTTCAGGGTCGTGAGCTCAAGCCCCACATTGGGCATAGAAATTACTTAATTAAAAAAAAAAATTGGGGGGGCGGTGCCTGGGTGGCTCAGATGGTTAAGCATCTGCCTTCCGCTCAGGTCATGATCCTGGGGTCCTAGGGATTGAGCCCCACGTCGGGCTCCCTACTCAGCGGGAAGCCTGCTTCTTTCTCCCTCTGCCTCCGCCTGCCGCTCCCCCTGCTTGTGCTTTCTCTCTCTCCCTAATAAATAAATAAAATTTTAAAAAGTAAAAAAATAAAATAAAAATTTTTCAAGTGCCTTCAAGAGGGAAAATTAGATGAGGTACCAAAATTTTCTCACCAGAATTCTTCTCTTGAGTCGTTTCCCGGTTTTCCCCTTAAAATAGTGCTACGAACCCTCGAAGGAGTGATTTTTGCTTCCTTCCAGGGCACTCTCCTCTCTCGCACCTGTTAACTCTGGCCCCCAAGGACAGGCCCCGGTTACCTTCGGAGACGTGGACCTAGAAAGAAGGCCCTCCTTCCGGTGGACCTGTATCGTAGACCTTGAGGTTGGGGATGACAAGATGGAGCTTGTCCGTGAACGCACCGAAAACGGCACGCAGACTATCTCACCGAAGCGGAGCGCGCCAGCAATCCATCCACTCACTGCGCAAAGACAAGAGCAGCGTGTGTTAGACGCTGCTAGGGAAGAAGATTTATTACAGGTCCCACCCTCAGGGATCTGATAGTCTGGCGTGGAGGAACAGAAGTGTATTGATAACCGTAATTACAAGATGGAGCCGGCTGTGTCTGAAGCCCCCAAAGCAGACTTCCAAACTGCAGGTGTCCGCGCCCCTCTGCCTGAGGGCTGGCACCGAGCCAGGGACAGCCACTGGACAGGCCAACGGTGGCAAGACAAGCCGACCTAATGAGCATCCCGAGTGGGTATATGAACACCCCAGCCCCCTCACCCTTCAGGAGAGATCACTTTACAGCTTCACCATTCTCCAAAATGAGGTCTGCAAACCCCACACCAGCAGAGTTGCCAGGACCCAGGCGCTTGTGAGAAAGGCACACTCCCGGTCTTCGGCACATTGCAGTCTGCCTCTGCATTTTAACAAAGTCCGCAGGTGAGTCTCATGCATATTAATGTATGAGAAGCCGGGCCCGACACCATCAACCACAGCTTCTCCCCAGGCTTGAGCCCCGGCTGCCCACCGTGGGGGCTGGCTTAATAATGCACATTCACTGGCTGCCTTCCCTGAGCCATCTCCCGCCTCCGCTCTCCCATCAATGCTTCCCGCACGTACCCAATAAACACAGACATACGACAAAGATAAGACGTCCTGGGCGTTCAGGGGCGCCTGAGTGGCTCAGTCGTTAAGCGTCTGCCTTCGGCTCAGGTCATGATCCCAGGGTCCTGGGATCGAGCCCCGCATCGGGCTCCCTGCTCTACGGGAAGCCTGCTTCTCCCTCTCCCACTCCCCCTGCTTGTGTTCCCTCTCTCGCTGTCTCTCCCTGTCAAATAAATAAGAATAAATAAAATCTTAAAAAAAAAAAAAAAAAGACGTCCTGGGCGTTCAAAGAGACTCCAACTAATACAGAGATGAGAGCTGTTCAGGAAGAAGTAGCTTTGCACAGGCAGTGATGGTGGGAGGAAAAGTCGGGTGGATGAGGGGGGCAGGACGGATAGCAACAAAGACGTGAAGACAGGAAAGGGAAGGAAAAACGTTCACGCCCAAGGGCTGGGTTTAGCAGGAGTGTCAGATGCTCACAGGTGAGCAGTAAGAAATAAGGCTAGAGAGAAGGGTAGGGTCAGATGAATGTGACCGACAGTTGAAGGTATCTGGCCTTTATTTTGCAACTAATGGGAAGAAATTCATGGCTTGAACAGAAGATAATCATAATCAATATAAGTTTAAGAAAAGTGACCTGAGAGCAATGTGAAATGCGTAGAGAGCATGGGGAGTTCGTGTCCCCACTGGGCCCCATCTTCTGTCACTCCCGTAAGCACAGCACACTGGGGCAGTGGGGGTTTGGGGTCCAGTTTGGAGGAAGAGGCCTAAGACCACCTGAAGGGTAAATAACTGAATGTTCTATGCATACATAATCATGCCTGACTCACGGCAGTAACCAAAACATATTATGGAAGAAGAAAAGTAGTAATACCACCACTGTGCCTTAATTTGGTTAGTGATTTGGTGCTTTCAAGGAACTTAGATGAACATCATCATTCCATGCTCCTCTCATACCCCCGTGCAGCCTCTGGTGACAGGCCCAGAGCCCTACACATGAACCCAGTTGAGACCTTCAGAAGTTGATGATGGCATCTGCCTCAGGGGTCCCCAGGACCACTCACTCCCAGGCTCAATGGTTCACCTGGGAGACTCCCAGGACTCAGCATACAGTTGTACTCAGGCTCTGATTTATTACAACAAAGCAAGATCAGCAACGGGAAAAGGCTCACGGGGCAAGTCTGGAAGAAACCAAGCACAGGCTTCCGAGGGTCCTTTACCAGGGGAGTCCCACAGGATGCACTTAATTCCCCCCTGCAACAAGCTGTGACAACACACGTGAAATGCAGTCTTCCAGGGAAGCTCACCTGAGTCTAGGAGTCCAGGGTTTTTATCGGGGGTTAGTCAAGTAGGCACCGTCTGCCTAGCACCTGCCAAAATTCCAGACTCCAAAAAGGAAAACAGGTACTCAACATAAACCACATTGTTTGTACAGTTTAGGCCACCATGAGCCACTCTAAGATCAGTCCTGGGAGTGCTGGGAACTCTCTAGAAATCCAAGTTCCCAGACACCAACCAAGGGTCAATCCTGCAAGCAAGGCCTTTCCAAGAAGAGAAGTCAGACTTGCAGTTAATACTGCACAGGGTCTACTTTCCTGCACAGGGTCACAACATACTCTTGGAGCTTGAGTTCTAATCACAATACTGGCTCAAAGCCCTGCCTAAGTAACCGGAGGCAAACTGCCACAAATAGGTATTCTAGGGAGGTTGGGTATGTTACACAAGGATGTAGGTACATAGTTGGAAAAATTTGTTCTAACCTGTCTGCTAATTTCAGGAAGAAGTAAGACATAAAACAAAAATCCATTATGTATGTATAATAAGAAATGTAATTACACATTTCCATCTGGCTGCAATTACGTCAATAAAAAAAGAAATATATAGCGCCTGTCCCACAAGATCCCAATTCATTAGGACTGTCTTCTTACACTGAGATATGGAACCAACCAAAAAAAAAAAAAAAAAAGTTGCCTTCCCCCCCCACTTCCTCCCCCTCCCCTTCCCCACAAAAAAGTTGGCTTTTTTTTTTTTTCAGATATTATTTATTTATTTGAGAGAGAGAGAGAGCACGAGCAGGGGAGGGGCAGAAGGGGAGAAAGAGAGAGAGAGAATCTCAAGCAGACTCTGCACTGACCATGGAGCCCCATGCAAGGCCCCATCTCATGACCCTGAGATTATGACCTGAGCAAAATCAAGAGTCAGATTTTGATGGAGCCACCCAGGTGCCCCAAAGAGTTAGCTTTTAAACACACAAAAAGTCAGCAGGAAAAAAAAAAACCCCACCACACAATAAGGAATAAACCTACTATTGCTTTTCCCCCTGTTCTCGGCATGTATCTAATCAGTACTACCAAAAAAATAAATCATCTAAAACCCCAAGACTAAAACATTTCTACAGCATCTTTTAAACAGAGATAGTGCTTCTCCCTTTCCTTATCTGAAGGCCTCCTGAACCTGCCTTTTGTAAACTTAAAGTTATGAAGGAAGTTGAGATGTCTACCTGTTTGTGGGGACCTAAAACCACCTAAAGCAACGAAGTCAGGTTTCAGACTTCCCTTCTAAACTCGTGAGAAGATTTTGCAACGTAATGCAGAATTTTCTAAGCTCAGAGAGACAGCCTTGGCTGCACCGGGTAAAGATCACGGGAGGTGACCAGGTGCATTTCTTGGCCTGCCAGGAGTAAATTTCAGTTCTTGGCTACTGAGGTTCGGTCCTGTGAGTGCTGTTACTCTTCATGAAAATGAGAGAAGAGCCGAGCACTCTTTGCAACCTCGAATGCTTGGCTCTGCTGGAGTCCGAAGCCCATGCGGATTCTCCTGCTGAGCAGTAGGGAGATCTTACACACACGGGCCAGCCAGACTGTGTTTTGCACCTACAAAGCACTGGTACAAACACTAAATATTTATGGTTTCAAGATAAGTGAAGTTTGCTTTGAACTTATTCAGCACCCAGGGAGTATGAGGAAAGAACAATCACAAGGGAAAACGCTTGCAAATAAGAGTAAGTACTAATATTTGTCCCTTATCTTCCATTTTCAGCTGGAAAAGAACACTTGAAAGCACAGTAAAGAGCAATCCAAAAGCTGATTTTCTTTCACAAAGGCACTTAAGAAAATGAAAGCCTTTAGACCAAAATATTTAATTTTTAATAAAAGAAAGAAACTTGTACAAATACAGATTCTGATGTTGATACATTTATTCACTGCATTCCCTTGTTCAAGCCAGCCCCCCACTGGAAAACAGAGAAGACAGGGGGGAAAAAATCAAACAGCCTCTGTACCATCTGATTTACCATGAGTTCTAAAAATTTATATGCAAGAACACACAAAGAGGGTCGGGAAAAGCACTCATGTATTATTAATTTCAACTTCAACAGATATGAACTATGCTTCATTTGCTCAAAGTAAATGTCAGCACAACCACATTTTTTTCTCAAAAGGAACCTTGAAACTGAGATTATACAAGACACACACTCAAAATGAAGGCGGCTCCTGAAACAGCACCGTGGTCAATCGGGGATACTTCCAACATGTGATGGTTACCTTGCGAGATTCCACATCTTGGAACATGGCCATAATTTGTCCCTACACAGTCAGCACATTTTTTTAAAACTCGGTTTGGCTTCCAAGGCTGAAATTTCCAGAAAGGCATATAATATCTTGTTCACCATAACTGGATTTAGGACAGTGTGCCGTGTTCCAAATCCAGGTAGAAAGCAATTTTAAAACATTGGTGTAAAGGCCAAAAATTGTTTTAGAGTAATTCTCCCGGGTAAGAGAGGAGGAAACAAAAATGCCCTCCAGCATTTCAACAAGGTATAATAATTGGGGCTGGAATGGAAGTCATTCTGGTACATTACCAAATTAATGAGGAAACAAACTTACTCCTGACAGCACTGCTTACAAGCAATGCGCCCGTCTTTCCAACCAGGTGCGGCTCAAAACAATGACATTAAAATGTGTCGGGCACACTGAAGAGCCACCACACATATACAAGGACAGGGAGAATGACCTCCCCTCTAAAGGTGACACGCTTCACAAAATCACCTTTTTGGGGAAAAGTTCTAGAAAAAAGGGAACATCCTGGACTGACCACTGTCCTGAAATCAGCATCCTCCCACTGTGACAAAGGGCCTTCTAGCCATGGTTGACAGCCACGCGGGCACAGGCCAGACTCGACCAAGAAGCAGGGGCAAGGGCGAGCAAGATCCCACCCATCTCAATTCTTTGCCCAAGCCACCATCCAACTGGAAGAACTGAGTTTATCTTTTAAGAAATCATCAGATAGGTACATAGATTTAAAAAAAAAAACCACCTCCACTCCACTAGTCAATTTCCTAAATGAAAAAATTTAATTTCTTGCTAAAAATGTGAGCATAATGTCAAACTCTGTAAAATAAAGTATACAGAATCGGAAGTTGGCTTTCTCTAAGAACCATTTACCTTATGGGAAGAAAAAGAGAAATTAAAGCAATTTGGCTAGAAAGCAAACAGGTACCAAAGGACATTTGCTTCTCCAAAAATACTCCTTTAGTTCTACATGGAAATTTGAACTCACAGAGGACAAGGAATCGAAAAATGATTCTTCCTTCTTTAATGATCATGGCTGCAACCCAAACTTCAGGATGTGTACTAAGGAGTGATTAAAACGAGCACCCACAATGTACAATGCCCAGGGTGTGACCGTCCACACCTCCCCTTTCCCCAAAAGGCAGTCATGTGTGAGAGGCCCACACAGGCTGGGCAACCTGATGTACCTTCTATGACAGGAGACTAGGCCACAGATGAGGAAGGAAGAGTGGATGTATCTTCTCTCGATTTCTCTATTCTCTTTTACACCAACACAAATTAAATATGAGGTCAAATTCAAGTAGGGTATTTGGGGCTTTACTGTATCTTTTAGGTAAGTAAACAACAAAGTTATAGACTTGGAATCAACCAGATATTCATATTGAATGACAGACTGTGGGGAATCTGTCCTGAAATCTAATACCTCCCATATCTTTATTGACAGAATTAACAAAAATTTTTCCTGATGCAATTCTTTATGAATCTTATTGTTAATAGGTTCATCTACTTTCCTCTGAGAATGAACTGGGTAGGATTACAAATACTAAAAGTTGGGAAAAAAAAGTTTAAGTGTTCTTGACCTTGGAAGGATGTTCCCACAGAATAAAGGATTGAAATTCAATAGGAATAAGTACTCTCAGCAATTGGGGGGGGGGGAGATTCATTCAAAAACATGATAAAGGGAAATGCAAAAATGCAGGGGACTGTACTGAAGATCACAGATGAACACAGGTTAAAACAGGGCTAGCCATGCAGTATTATATTGAAAAATAAAAAATAAAAACAAGTAAGATACTGGTAGAGAGAAGTTACAGAAGCCCTCTGCACTCATAATTGCTCTATTTCTTGGGATGATTTATTTAGACAAAAGACAAAGATTTCTGGACTCACTTATCTCTCGGTTCAGGAGAAGATGCCGAAATACTATCTACTCTGACTTCATAAGCATACTTCAAGTGCTGGGTTCCATTACAAGTATTTGGTTTTTTAAGAAGAAAGCAACTAGGATGATAAAGGACAAGGTTTCTTTCCTGCCTTTTGATAAATGATGGAAAGAACTCATCATGTTTCATATAAAGAAGAAAGCAAGGCCTAAGAGTGTCATGAGGCCAACCTCAATTAGTTGGAAAAGTAGGTATGTTCACTGGGTTCCAGAGTCCCGGTGTCCCCAAAGGATGGAAGGTGAAGTGAGTTTCAGGAAAGATTACAGCCCAATATCTGAAAAGTTCCTAACAAACAGAGACGACAAAAGGATTAATTCCTCTCAGGGGATGATGTTCCCATCACTGAATACAGAGGGCAACAAGCTAACGATAAATTGGGGGACCTTACAGAGGTGACTCAAGCATGGGGTGCAAGCCTGGACCTTAAAGCACATTCTTAACTGGGATTCTGTAATTAAAACTCTTCATGAAAAACTTCACATGTGTTAATTACAGTCATCAAGACTCATAAAGCAGACTTCCTGGAAAGAAAGCAAAGGGCTCTAAAAAACAACAATAACTTCCTTTCTACCCCTCAGAATGTACAAAAAAAGAAGAAAAAGGAGAGAAAAAAACCTCATCTGCGTTAATAATAGCAAAGCACTTATCAATCAGAAGCAATACAAATGGACCAAAGAGAGAGAGCCCGCTGGGAATATGCACAGCACTTCTGCTCATCAAACAGTGCAGGGCTGAGGTCTGCAAGTGGCAAAGGTCCTGACATGGAAGGGTAAGGAAGGGTAAGGAACGCCTTGCTGAAACTTGCCTTGCTACCTATACAGCTGTGGAGGAGCTAAAGAGAAAGCATACAGCAACCCATCCTAGGGTTTCCTCTGACCAGGCAGGGTGGACGGCTGAAAACACTCCCACTTTGGAAAGTGGCCTCAGAATGCAGAGAAATATACCCAATGGAGGCACAGAACCCAAATCCCATCAACAGCAAGGTGCCATTCTGAAGGATCTCTCATCAAAGTGGCTGGCTCCCCCAAAAGAGGAAGAACAAATGGGCCTGGATGTAAAGTAGAACAAAATGAAGCCGCAGGAAAGCTTGCAGACTGAGGCTGCGCCCTGCCACAGAGCCCTCCGTACCACCTTACTCTGGCAAGCGGGGGACGAAAAACAGAACACAGACCATGGTCTCCCAGCCCTCCAGCTCAAGTGCTAAGGGAAGGACAAGAACAGGCTCAAGACAAATAGGGAAGGAAGTCAATGAGATTCCACCCACACCATTTTTGGACAAACAGTAGGGCCAGACAAAACTGGGAACACTCCAAAGAGAAACTGAAGACAAGGCACAGAACATGCAAAAAGGAAAATGAAAGCAACACTCTGGAAGATTTACTCTAGGAAACAGAAGAAGAAAAAAAAAACAAAAAACATATAACCGTTCTGGACCATTAAGAACATTTAAGAAAATGTGGGCTGTTTTAAATAGGATATTAAAAAAATAGAATACGGTAAAAAGAAACTGTCATAGTTAAGAAAGGACATAAGGAGGGGAAAAAATGATACTGCAGAACTTAAGAATGAAATCGAAGAATAAAACCTGTACAGCAAGAACTTCCATCATTCCAAACCTCTTATTAGCACATGCCAGTTATAGGCCAACCACTGCCAAATCAGTGTGGCAGGGAAGAAATCTGAGCAGATCACACAAGGAAAAGAATGGAGAAATGAAGCAATTAGAGGCAAGTTGACAGCTTTGGTAGAGAAACAACAGAGGTCCAATATACGAAGAACTGGCGTGCTAAAGAAGCAAAACATTCCTGTGGAACAAAGAAGATATTCAATGATAAATCGGGGAAAATCCCCGAAATGAAAGTATAAAGATATAGATGGAATGGGGTCAGAGTGCTTCAGGATAAATAATAAAGAATATAAAACACTGAAGCAAAACCTGGTGAAGTTATTAAACTTCCATGCTAAGGAATGAAAGAGACATCCAAAGAGAAAAAGCAAATCACAAAGAAAAACCCATTCTGGCTGACTGCAGCCTTCGCATCAAACGTAGATGTCAGGAAACACTGGCGCAATATTCACCATGTGGCAAGCAATGTGGATGGAAAAGATGCATAGTCCGAGAATGCTATCCCCGTGCAAGCCGTCGTTACCACATGAATTCCACAGAAAGGCATTCTCAAATACACAAGAACGCAAATAAATATATGATCCATGGACCCTTCAAGAAAAATCTATCTGAAAGTGTAATCGAGCCAACTCATAAGCAAATGAAAATAAATAAAAGCATACAATTAAAATGAGAGAAGAAATATCTGGTGATGAGCGTTTAGTTCAATACAGACTTAATGCTAAACATGTAGTTTTAATTATAGACACAAATATAAATACTAAAATCTATGAATGAATGCTGAATAATAAGCAATACATAACAAAATACTTTGATGGATTTCTTTAGGCTTAACTAGAAATGATTTTCTGTGATCATCCCAGGTATTGAATATGAAATCAAAAAATTAAGAGTTTTAGAAAGTGTGAAAATAAACTAACTGGGTATGAACTGTGCACAACTACAGAATCATTTGTGAAATGTTAATGTTCACATAGGCTGCACGATCAAACGTTAACTTTAAAGGTAAGAAGGAGGAGTACAAGCAGAAGGAGAACAAACCATTTCAGGATAACAGAAGATATACTGAATCTCAAGAGTCAGAAAGTTGTAATCAGGGGAAGAGTAGAATACACAGAATGTGGATTAAAAAAAAAAAAAGAGCAGGGCGCCTGGTGGCTCAGCCAGTTGAGCAGCTGACTCTTGATTTCGGCTCAGCTCATGATCTCAGGATCGTGAGACTGACCCCCACATGGGGTGCCCAGCTCAGAGTCTGCTTGTCTCTCTCCCTCCCCCTCTGCCCCTCCATGAGCTCTCGCTCTCTCTCAAATAAATGAATAACAACAACCCAAAAAAAGAGCATGGAAACTATCTTGAATACCAAGTATACCTCTCATGCCAACTGACACAAATATCCTTTTTACATTCAAACTAAGAAAATTTCAGTTTTCTGTATGTTTAGCCTTTCGGTGACCATCAATAAAATTACAGGGACAGACTTGAACTTTCAGAAAATTGTCCTTAGCCACAGACAAGTTTACGCTGTTCTTTTAAAAGTTTGATCATTTGAGGGGCGCCTGGGTGGCTCAGTTGGTTAAGCAACTGCCTTGGGCTCAGGTCATGATCCTGGAGACCCGGGATCGAGTCCCGCATCAGGCTCCCTGCTCGGCAGGGAGTCTGCTTCTCCCTCTGACCCTCCCCCTTCTCATGCTCTCTCTCTCTTAAATAAATAAAATCTTAAAAAAAAAAAAAAGAGTTTGATCATTTGATATATTCAGTGTTGTCTCAGGGAAGACAGAAAAAATAAACTATATATATACAACAAAATGTGTTAATAGTATTAGTAACCATTAAGATTTAGAGAACCCTTATAAGTCTGGTATCACTAACTTGTCTATAACAGGAATAAGAAAAATTCAGAACATGCAAATTACATACCAGGGAAACAGAGAATGGAAGTGACATATATCAGGGGTTGGTAAATTGATCGGGCTTGCTGCCTATTTTTGTAAATAAAGTTTTATCTGAACACAGCCATATGCATTCACTAATAAAGTCTGTGGCAAAGTTGAATAGTTCCAACAGAGATCATATGGCCCACACAGCCAAAAATATTTACTCTGTCACACTTTACATTAAGTTTCCCAACCCCAGGGCGCCTGGGTGGTTCAGTTGGTTAAGTGTCTGACTCTTGATCTCAGCTCAGGTCTTGAACTCAGGGTCATGAGTTCAAGCCCTATGTTGGGCTCCACCCTGGGCCTGGACACTATATTTAAAAAAAAAAAAAAAAGGTTTCCCAACCCCTGGTAATAGGTGAACAAATTTCTCCATTACACGGGTAGGTGGGGTCCAGGAAGGGGGGATGGAGGGTCCAGGAAGGGTGCAGGGGGTGGGGGGAAACAATAAATACTATTCCATCTCTGAAGCTGATAAATTGAAAAACAAACCTGAAGAATACCACTAGAAGCTATACAGACTACCAACAGTAAAATTAAAAGCAGACTATGATGTTTCAAATGATCAGAGGTGGAAAACACAACAAGAAACCCAATACATGGCGAAGGAAGGCAGAAAAAATGGAAAGAGGAAGAGAACTACCAGAAATCAACGAAAGAATCGGAAGACAGAAATCAGATGCAAAAAAACCAATCATATCCATGATATCAACATGTATAAGTAGAATGAACTCATCTACTTAAGGAAAAAGACTGTAAACTGAGGGTAAACAAAAACAAAACAAAACCTCTGAGAGGAGCAACAAGATATTAAGAATAGTTGAACATAGATGGAGAAATAGGGCAAGCAAATGGAAACAAAAGACCCATATTAACACCCAACAAAGTTGAATTCAAGATAAAACAGAATTGACTTACATAAGAAGGTAAGGTTATACGATGAAAGTTTAATTCTTGTGGACATTTTTAAGGTATATGAAAACAAAATACTTACATCTAGAGAACAAAAATCTCTGGAAACAGGAGATATTGCCATAAACACTAGAGTTATGGAAGGCTTCAGCTAATTCTCAGTATTTGCCAGATTCACAATATAAAGAGATTCACCACAAATATAAGCAATAAAATTAAATAACACTCATAAATTTATGTTTTATTACATATATATACTTTATATATTCGTAGAATAAGAACGGACTACATATTAGGCTACAATATGTTCCAAAAAGTAAAAACAGTACAGACCACATTCTCCCATCAAAATGATGTTAAGAGTAAGAATAAACAACAAAAATCGCACTTAGAAAATTTTAAATTATCTTAACCCTGGTTCAAAGATAAAAATCAAAACCATAATTTTAGAGTGTCTGTAAAAGAATGATATAAACACTATATAGAAACAAGTAGAAAAATTCAAAGCTTTAAACACTTCTAACTCAAATCCTAAAATAATCAAACAATTTTAATTCAAGAAAATAGGAAAAGGACAACCAAATAAACCTACAGAAATTGCAAGAAAGAAATAAAGGCAAGAACAAATAACACGGATGCCAAGACCATACAATGGGGAAAGAATTTATCTTTTCAATAAATGGTACTGAGACAACTAGATACCCACTTGTTAAAAAAAAAAAAAAAGTCAAAACCCTACCTCACATCATAGACAAAAATCACCTCAAAGACCTATATCTAAGACCTAAATCTATAAAACTCTTAGAAGAAAACATGAAGGTAAATCTTTGTGACCTTGGATTTAGCAAGAGTTTCTATGTTTCAAAAGTACAAGAAACAACTGAAAAAATAAATTGAACTTTATCATAATTAAAAACTTTGTGTTTCAGTACCATTTTGTACATGGCCAAACCTGTCCTATAATCTTTTCAGTTCTATTTTCTTTTCCCCTTGGAGACATTCATTCTTCTGTAGATAAATGGTCAATTTCCTAGAAATACCTAAGCTAATAAAGTTGAAGTTAAAAATGATTAAAAAAAAAAAACCTAACTAAATAATAAATTGAGGTATTTGTTATTTTTGTAAATAGGTAGTATAGAAAAGAAAATAAAGACTGTGTAATAGAAATTAATCCAATAAAATACAAATAAATAAGAGATTTTTTTTTAATCCATCAATTGACAGTCACTAATAGAAACTAGAGGTGGGAAAGTAAACTAATACAACCTTTCTGAAAGATAAGGTGGTGAGGTGTATCAAAATTTAAAATAAATCTGTCATTTGGCTGATGACCTAACTCTGAGGAACTTATCTGCTGACGGGTCAACTGTACAAGTACACACAACGGATCCCCTACAATATTCACTGTAGCATTAATTATAACATTTTTTTTTTTAAGATTTTATTTATTAGACAGAGAGAGACATAGTGAGAGAGGGAACACAAGCAGAGGGAGCGGGAGAAGGAGAAGCAGGCTCCCCGCTGAGCAGGGAGCCCGATGTGGGACTCGATCCCAGGACCCTGGGATCATGACCTGAGCTGAAGGCAGTCGCTTAACCAACTGAGCCACCCAGGCGCCCTATAACATTTTTTAATGGAATAAAACTATCCATCAATAAGGGTCAGGTATAAATGATAGTGTGCTGGTGAATGTTTAACAGTAACTTCTCCCAGTGGGAGGGGTAAGCCCTGATTTGTAGCACTTGCCTGTTTCCAGCGGGAGGTGTAAATACTCCCCATCGCGGCTGATTTCAAGCGATCAAAGTGAAGTCTTTTGAACAAAGAATTTAGAAGAAATGTTTAGTCTTCTGAACAGAGAATTTAGAAGAAATGTGTACAACTGGCTTTCGTGAGTAGATACAAGCTAAGTGCAGCATACCACTGTATGAATGAAAATACACTGGAACAACAAAAATACACTGCAACTCTAACAAGCCATAAACATGATGCAAGACTTATATTAACATGGCAAGATATCCATTACATATTACTGGATGAAAAAAGCCAATTACATACAGAACAACTTATGTTGTATAATCTGTAACAGTATGAACTTACGTGTATTTCGTTGTCATTTTAGAAGAAAAAGAATCATACAACAGCGATATATATACACTACATTCAAACTAGTTTTGCCTATAGCAACAGAAGTATATCTAACTTTCATGTAGTCTCTAAACCAGATTAAGATCTTCATTTTAAAACAGATTAGCAAAAGATCAACAGAGTTGGCTTCAAATTAATTAAAAGCTTCTGTATTAACTAGTACGAAACAAAGAGAAAGAAAAACAAAAGACGGGTTAAGTTATTTACAGTAAATGTGAAAAAGGCTAACTTCATGTGTATGTTCAGAACTCGTAAATAAACAAAGGAAATAAAGAGACAACTTACAAAATAAGAGATCCAACTAGAAACAAATACATGGGCAAATGATTATTCTCACTAGTGATCACATAAATGCAAATTTTAAAATTACATACGATTTCTTTGCTGATACCCTCATAACATTGCTCAGGTTGTTGCAAATCGCAATCACTTCAAGATGTGTTTTAGGTGTGTGCAATCAAGTCATAGAATTTTTCATATCCTCGGACCTACAATTAACATTTCTATTAATCTATTCTAATAAAACATGTGTGTTTAAAAAATGATAACTCCAGGGGCGCCTGGGTGGCTCAGTCGGTTGAGCATCTGCCTTCGGCTTGGGTCGTGATCTCAGGGTCCAGGATCGAGCCCCTCATTGAGCTCCCTGCTGATCAGGAGCCGGCTTCTCCCTCTCCCTCTGCCTGCCACTCCCCCTGCTTGTGCACGCTCTCACACTCTCTCTCTCTCTCTCAAATAAACAAAATCTTTAAAAAAATAAAAAATGCTAACTCCACCAAGAATTTCATCACAGCATAATTTTAAAAATGGTTACATTGGGGGGCATCTGGGTGGCTTAGTTAAGCAACCAACTCTTGATTTAGGCTCAGGTCATGATCTCAGGGTCGTGAGATCGAGCCCCAAGTCAGGCTCACGCACTGGGTGTGGAGCCTGCTTAAGATTCTCTCAGTCTGGGCGCCTGGGTGGCTCAGTTGGTTAAGCGACTGCCTTCGGCTCAGGTCATGATCCTGGAGTTCCTGGATCGAGTCCGCATCGGGCTCCCTGCTCGGCAGGGAGTCTGCTTCTCCCTCTGACCCTCCTCCCTCTCATGCTCTCTGTATCTCATTCTGTCTCAAATAAATAAATAAAATCTCTAAATAAAAAAAAAAAAAAAAAAGATTGATACTCAGTCTCCCTCTGCCCCTCCCCCCTCAAAAAAAAAAAAAAAGAGAAAATGGTAACATTGGGAGAAATATAAATGTCCCCCCAAAAAAACAAGAATAAGCAAGCAAATTAAGATATATCCTCTAAAAAAATAGTATACAGGGGCTCCTGGGTGCATCAATCAGTTAGGCATCCAGTTAAGTATCTGACTCTTGGTTTCCGCTTGGGTATGATCTCAGGGTCATGAGACAGAGTCCCATGTAGGGCTCCGCTCAACAAGGAGTCTGCTTGTCCCTCTCCCTCCTCTCCTCGCCCTGCTCAGGCACTCTCTCGCACTCTCTCTCCCTCTCAAATAAATAAAATCTTTAAAAAAAAAAGATTATACAGCAATTCTAAATATTAATACGAAGTATATTCAGCCAGACAGAAAATGCTTACAACATAATGTTAAATGACACCGTATGATTATATCTTTGCAAGAAACATAAAAATAAAATAGCCTAGAAAGGATCACACACACACACAAAACCATGTTTCTTAGGTTAGTACACTTTGGATAAATTTATGAATAAATTTAAAAAGTTTTTCAAACTTTGTGTAAAAACCGATTCCATTATTTTATAATATTTCAAAATCACTGAAAAATAAAACATAAAAAACATTACTGTACACCTGAAACTACTGTAACATTTTGTCAATACTATACTTCAAAAAAAGTTAATATCCTTTAAAAAAAACAATTATTAACATAGAACGGACTGTCATTCTTTTGGAAGGCCAACATCAAAACAACACAATGTATTTCTTAGAAATGTAAGAAAATTCTTAAGTGGAAGAAAATAAACACTTCTTGATTCAAACTCTATTAAACACAATGGTTTTTCTAATCATTAAACTTCACTATTTTAGAAAACAATCATACCACCAAAGGATAGCTAGCTCAAGTGCTCTTATTTCACTCAAAAAAATAATAATAAAATACAATATAAATTCAGTTAGTAGCATACTGTTTGAAAATACATTATATAAAAGAAGAATATATTTAACAGAAAAAAATAAATCATTGTGTGACCCTATGATTCAATACACTGGGATGCACAATGCACTAATTAACTCTGGGAAGGATAGATCATAATTTGAGTAGCAATTCAGACTCTAGGGATTTAGAAAAACCCTAGACAAGATTCTCTGTTCCTATAATAAGGATGGCCTGGAGTGGAAAGCCTTACAGTATATGTGTTTCTAAAAGGACACAACGGGGGATTTTGATGAAAATATATTTGGAGTCAAGATTTCCTACGAAATACTATTAATGAAGTCCTATGATGTTCTCCATTAAAATGCAACCTTTTGCCAAGAATTGTATGGACAGGAGAATACAAATCGTTTATCAGAAACTAATCAAGCAACATACAGGTATCTTCTCTCACAGAACATGGGAAACTTTGGGGACTCACCATTACAAGAGATGCGTATGCGCCTAGAATTTTTTAGTCATTTCTAATGTGCTCTGTATAACATCTCAGATGGTGACCCAATGCATAATAGGAGAAACAAGGATGTTCATACCATTTATTAGTCCTCAAACACATCATGGCTCTTCCATCTCTAGACTCTGTATCCCCTCTAACCTTGGCTCCAAGAGGAGCCAGTACTATGCCAATTTATTCGTTCTTGACCCATGAGGCATTGATTGGTAATAAAAATAGAGGTTGACTTCAAGTATCTTTTGTTTCAGCACTCCCTAGCTCTGCTTTCAAATTATTCAAATTATTCAAAATATATTTGCCTACCTTTCGAGTCAAGAAATCCTCATAAGTCGATTTCTATCTTGGACGAAAGCAGCCCATTCTGAATGTTGGCCATAAATGGAAACAGGCTCTAGGGCCTACTGAATAATCTACTCCCCGGGCTTGGATGTGATAGCCCAGAATGTGAACAGCTCCGAAGAGAATGTGAAGAGCACCAACTGACAGGTGCCTTTCTCAGCTAAAATTACAAGATTACTTCTATATTACGTGCCTCCACCTGAGTGTGAATCCACTTGGCAAGAGTATCTCAGGCTACTACTTATCTACTTATTGCCCCGAGCAACTGGCAGGTGCTCTGTTACAGGAGAAGGCAGCCAGGTGAAGCAGATTTCCTGGACAAGGATCTCTCAGGAGACATTCTAATAACCCATCGCCGGATTAGCAGAGTTCTCAATATAGTAATAGATGCACTTCCATCACCTTAAACAGCTGCCAGATACAAAACAGAGAGAGGGAGAGAGAGAGAGAGGAGCCACATTGTAAGTTTCCTTTATAATGTGTGAATGGTTTTTCTCAGGACACTGCTTGACATATGAGTTCTGTGCTTGGTCTATGTAAGCACCTCTGGGAGTGAAAGGTCAGGAGAGAATGCACACAACCAAAACTCCCACCGTACAACCCAGACTCCTATGCTTGCTCATCTCGCACCCCCGGGATCTAGGAGGGGAAGGCACAAGGGACGTGACAACGAGGAGGAAATGCGGCAGGGCAGTGGGGCTGGCCAGAGAAGCCGCACTGGCCCCCTCTTGCTGAGCAAAGACACCAAGCCAAGGAGCAGAGCACCCCTCCTTTGTTCTCCAGAGTCTGGCAACAACACCCTCTGCCCAGCCAAGCCCGCTAGGTCCCCCATTACTCTCCTTCGCCTGTGACTCTTCTCCTTTTCCCCTGCACCTGTCCAACCCCAAATCTGCAATCCAGCTGAGAAGATCGTGAGGAAAAGGCCATGGCCGGGAGGAAAGCAGGGGTCAGTAAATGCCAAACACCTGCCCGGCACCTCCAAGGGAACTAGGCGCTTCTGAAGACCCAGGCTGAGAGTCTAGCTGTTCCTTCTTTTTTTTTGTCATGGAGCCCTTTCTCCAGAATGCAGACAAGAGACACAGGAAGTCACCTTCTTGAAGTTTCCCTGACATGGCCATGGCAATTGAGGGCAGTTCAGAAAAACAGCCCACTATCTGTTTTTCTGGTTCCAACGAAAACCCCATGGCCGGGGGGGGGGAGGGGGGAAGCCCATCCCTGGGTTAATTCTAAATCTTCCCTGGAAGGCCCTAGAAAAGGGACCTACCGGCTCCAAATACAGAGCGGTCCCCCAAATGTGCTCCACCGAGGTGTATGAGGACTCTCGGTGCCCAGGCTCAGATGGCCAACCTGCTCTCACTGAAAACTGCAGAAATGGGCTTGGGCAGCAGAGATTCTCTGTAAGCAAGTGCAAAGCATTGCTTAAAGGCCAATGAAGGGGGAAAATTAAAAAAAAAAAAAAAGGTAGTAGTAAGGGGAAGCTAGTGGCCTAAGGGTACCTAAAAAAGCACCCGCCACTTGCGCCTGCCCCTCAGGCTCCAGCCCCGCGCCTGCCAGGATACGGCCCTTCCTGCAGGAAGCAAGAGACCCACGCTGATACGACAGAGGCTTCTGATACCATTCCCTGGGAAGGCAGTGAGACTATCAGCAGCAGGCCAGGCGGCCGGAGGAGCCGCTCTGGACCGACTCGCTAATGCCTCTTCACTCTTCCCCAGAGCTGCTGGAGCCGCCTGCAGGGCGCTGGGAGACTTTTCGGAGGGGAAGGAGAGGCTAGGGAGGGCAGCCAGGAGTCCACCAGACCTGCCGACGCCTCCGGGACAGCCTGTCCCTACTGCAGGGTTGGGGCTCAGGCCCCTCGTCCAGGGAGGAGTTCGGGCTTTAGAAAGTGGCCAAGGTGCCAGGGCTGCGGAGGGAAAGCAGAGAAAGTTTCAAAGCAGCCCTTAGATTTCGTCCCATCTCTTCATTCTACAGGCTTCTAAAGAAACAGTGACGGAACAAACGAAAAGAAACACCTTCAGGTTAGTTCAAAGAGATAGGGCAGGAGTCCCTGACTTCCCTTCCGTTACAGGTTTTAGAAAAAAATCCACATAACTAAGCCAAGATGCAGAGCCACGGGGTATGCATTTGGCCGAATAAACTCCCACAAGGCCAGCAAGCCACTGCTTTTGCCTGATTTACCCGTTTCCAAAACTCTATCATGAGCATTAGAAAGACAAGAGTTAAACACTTAACAAGGAGCCTGGCATTCTTTTAAGGGCAAACTGGGAACAAGAAATAAAGTCATCCTGTATTATTAGAACAAGTCACAGGAAATGGGTCAGCTCTTTAGGACAGGAGGAAAACTGCATTTGCCATCTGCAGAAAGAACATGTAACGATGCAGCTCTGAAAAGTGTAGGTCCTAAAATAATCAATTCACATGGTCAGAAAGTAACATTGCATCTTTGCCTTAAAAAAACAAAAACAAAAAACAAAACAAAAAAAACAAAGGGAAAAAAAAGCCAAAAAAACCCAAAAATCTACTCAAGCTGCCTTGAGTGTAACAAAAGCAAAGGCCTCGGCTGAGGCTAGCCTCCCGGTCTGTACAGACATATAAGTAGGAGAGGTTTTAAGGCTCTCCAGCGGCTGAGATGAGAATGTTCAAGTCATGAAATGAGAAAGATTCTCTATTACTCAACACAGGCCTCCAGCACCTTCCTCCTTTCTAGCAAAGGCACTGCATCGTATTTTGAAAGCCAGGGGCACATGATAGCTGGCCCAGCCCTGGCTCACTCACTCTCTGGTGGTAATCGTGAACCAATCTCAAGTCCCTGCCCTCTGGGAAAGGAAGGAGAATTGTGCATGTTGTTCAATTAACAACGGATTCTGTTTTGCCAGACTAAACTGTTGCTAAAGAAAGTTAATCATCTCCTAAAAGCACATTCACAAGTGTCCTTTTAATGTATGAAAGCACCCAACTTCCCCCTCAGCAGCTCACAGCCACGTCTGAAAGAAGCACCAAGTTGGAAGTTCCCTAAATCGGAAGGAAATGCGCATGCCAGTGAGTCCTGGCACGGGGCGCGCTGTAATGCAAGAGTGGATGGGCGGGTGGCATCTGCATGCAAGGGCTATTTGGGAGACCTCTGGCCAACAGCTCGAACAGTGGGGGGGCAGTAAGACACCGGAGCACTTGTCTTTAGAAGCAACTCATCGGCTGCAGCCACCAGGAAATACAGGGAGGGTGCCACCAATCACCGTGCTTGCTCCTACGGCAAAAGAAAACACAGGAAAGAAACAGGAACAATGAAGACTTGTTTTTAAGTTTTAAAAATATAAAAAAGCAGCAAAAGAAAAACTCTTCTGATTTTTTCACAAGTGATGGTGAACAAAAGAACAACAACGACAACAAAAACGTCAGATTGCGGGAAGAGGCAACGAATTCATCATTTCAGTTCTCTAACGGGGGGGGGGGGGGGACTCAAGGCTATCTCTGAGAAATATGCAGGAATAGGTTTCTAAAGAGCACTCTTCACTTCCTGCAACAGAGCCAAGAAGTCTCACTCTCTCTCTTTTTCTTTAATTTGTGGATCAATTATTATTCCCTCTGTGAGGTTTCAGGAATATAATGGCCTTAAGAACATTCGCCTTCCCAACTGCCCCACAATCCATTACACACTTCCTTGGAACAACGACTTTGTTTCCAGAGCAGTCAGAGCGCTCACCGTCCAAAATTCATCCTGTAATAAAGGTGCACGGAATTTTTAAATTTCAGAGGACTTGTGTGTGTAACAGTTTTCCATTCAAACTGCTGCATAAGCTGCCACTGGCTTTTCAACCCGAAACAGTATGAGAATGTTCAACTGAATCATTCTCGCTAGACAATGAATGAGAAGCAGGCAAGGGGACAAAGACGATTGCCGAGGTAAAACAGAACTCCTTTTATGGTGCCCCAGGCGGCCCCCGAAACAGCAAAGAGGAGCGGCAAATGGAGAACACGCGGATGATGCCCCTTAGATGAAAGCAAAAAGTTTAACCTTCACGTCTTGCAACTGCTCTTTCTTCGGGGCAATCCAGCTGCCCACCCTGCCCACACCCTCGCACACCCACGAGCCCCCGGGTTCCGGACAAAAACAGAATCACGGTAAATTGAGCGAGGTTTTGTGTTACTTCGAGACACAAATCAACAAGAGCCCCCATCTTTGCCTTCATGCAGCTTCCAATCCAGTTGGAGCTCAGGGCAAGTGGTCAGTAATCATTTCTCCCAGTTAAAGGCAAAAAAAATGATATGCTCCAAGGAAATAATTCTCAAGATCATCTGCTTTCCCCAGTTGTGTAATCCCCAGAAAGCTTCTACAATGGCCTTCAGATTATTTTGTTTTTTTGCTTTGTATTAAGAGCCAATAAAAAATCCAATGCCAAGAAGGATAAAACTCAGAAGGACATGTCCGTCCGAGGGCCATCAACAGAGAAACAACAAAAACTGTGAAAAAGTGCTTGTAGTCTTTCCTATTGACAAATAAGAAATTAGGAGTGTCTCGCCCAGCACATTCATTTGCATACATTAGGTGCTTACTGTTTGTTCATTTGACCAGCATTCTGTATGCAACTGTTCTTTCATAAGATATGCCTGTTTAAAAAAAAAAAAAATTGGAGGAAATGTTTATTTTCCCATACCTGGCAAGTGTTTGTGGAATAAATGAATTTGAAATATGTTCATAACTTCATTTTTAAATAATACTCATTTTGTTCTTAAAATTCAACCATGAAGACTTTTAACAAAATATTCTGCACTGATCTCAGAAATGATAGCTAGGTATAATGGTCAACCCCAGAGTTATTAAGCAAATGCAGATTTTGGTTCTCAGCATCAAAATACGGATATTTATTTTTGTTTATAAAGTCCAGATCCATGACCACCTAGGATTTATGAACTCATTTCCAACAGCCTGGTTAGGTCCTTTTCTCCCTTTTCCTACATGTTAGATGAGAAATCAGACAGATTTTTACATATCAGTAACATAACAAATCAAAGGTGATTGTCGAACAACTTCCTATAATTTTATTAGTAACAGCTGTTCACACAAAATCGTCTTTGGGTCTGAGAATAGCTGTCTTTAATGTTACTCCATTCGGCAGAACAAGATAAAACATACAGTGTTTACTGTAGTCAGTTATTGCCACAGATTTAATTACCAACAATCACACATTTTACCTTCTATTGCTACTTCACACTTGCCTAGGATTATTTCTGCAGAGATCTTCACATTGCTGAAAAGCCACTATAAAAGTTTCCTTTTGAAAAATGCCATCGCCCTCCCTGTTTCAACCAGGAAACTAGACTTTAAATTTGTTGCTACAAATACTTGTATTTCCCTCAACCCAAAACAGAGTCTGGAGGAAACAGACTCCCTCCCTCCACCTTCTTAAGAAGAAAGCAATCCTAACCTTCTTAAAATGGCTTCTCTTTCCCAAGATGTACCATTTGAGCTCCCTATTTTTCCTCTACAACACCCAATCAACATTTCCATTAATATCAACAGAATAACCTCCCCTTAAAGAAAAATTAATATGAATGCTGGAATCAAAATCATCTTTGGAAAATCTAGTTCATTTCTTCTCAAGTGTAAGTCTGCCTGGATCATGAAGAAAAATCTGCTCCTTTTTTCTGCTAAGTTTAGCATAGCACGCAGCCTCACAACTGTGAAAGCTATTTCAAGTCCTTCAAAATTCATCTGTAATAAAAATCATAACTATATTAAATAGGCACCTCTGAAAACTGAACATAAGCCTTCTCTTATAAAGGAGAGCGGGGTTGTTGTTTTGTTGTTGTTTTTAATGAGAAGGAGTCTATCAAATGTACTTGTAATAAACAAAATGGCCACTAAATTACCCTTCTGGTTCTCCTTCCTCAATTTACCTAAAAATATTTGTATCGATACACAGGGGATAACTTCACTGTATAGTATGATTTTAATGCATGCCAAAGTTCCCGTATGAAGAAATAACATGTAAAGAGAGGAATGAGTTACATGGCAGATCTAGACAATGAATCTACATGGCTCAACGCAAAAATCTCACTCTGAAGGCTTTGCTATAGAGTCCAAGCTACAAGTCTGATTTTCATGAGGGATGCTCCCATTTCACCCTCCAGATATAAACTATAAGTACTTTGTTTCAAAGAAACAAAACAAACAAACAAAAAGCAGAAAGAGAAAGAGGAAATGCATCCAAATAAATCCTGACATTTAGAAAATATATTTAACCCTTGGAAGCTAAAAGAATAGCAAAAATAGAACTCATTGGTTTTAAAGCAGCCTCATCAACACCGTATTTTGGTTATTTCCAGGGAGATGCTGTTATTAGGGCTGCTTACAGGGATCCCTGCATTCTGCGGTTCTGAGTGGCCATCCTATATGGCTACGAACTTCTAGGTTCATTCAAACCCTCAATCCCCATTCTTCTCCAGTGAACTCTATGGAGGGGTCGTGGGGCAGGCGTGTTCATCCAGACCTGCATGAATGAACTCTCCCTACTGTCTAAATCTGCCAGAGCATTCCCAGCCTTCCAAGTCCCCTCCTGCTCTGTAACTGCTCAGTTTTCAGGACGACTGTATACCTCTCAATTCAAAAGAGTCCATCTGCAATTCTTAAAACTCTGTATTTAATCACTGCGGTTCTCATCTAACTGTACAGATAAATCATAAAAATCTCTGCAGTTGCCACCTCTGCTCTGGAGAACTTAGAACGCACTCTGTTGAGCGTATCACGGAGAAAGTGTATGGCCAAAAGCTGACAGGGTTAAATTAGCTTCTACACAATAAAAAGTAATCAAGATATGGAATGGTTTCTTTTTTTTTTTTTTTCCTTGTAAACTTTCATACTTTAAGCATGACTGTTAGCATTCCCAAATACACCCAGCACAGAACTGTAATACACTGACTGGTGCAGTATGTGATGTAACATGTTACATTAACACTTCCGATTCTGGAATGCACTTGTTCAATTGGCTCAAAGAGTTACATACAATTTTTTGAAGATCATGATTTTCATCTGCCACAGATTAAAAATCATTACATATCCCTGTATCTCCATAATTTATTCATTATTTCATGGTCCCAATTTCTATCGGGAGGGTCAGAAATAAATGTACTCATTGAACAAGTACTTACTGAGAGCATGCTAGGAGTTAGATATTTATTGGGCTAGAAGTTGGGGTTTAATAGTGAGCAATAGACACAACCCCTACCCTCCTAAGCTGCTGGTCTTGAATAGGAAGAAAATCCACAATCACGTGTGTAATTCAGTTAGAACACCAAGAACATACATTCTTCTATCTAAGACTGGCCTAAACAGCCTATTTTCAATAGGTGGAATCCAATCAGTTATAAAGGTTTGCTAAATCTTCCTGTTTGATGATTAAGATCCTAAGAGTCAAGATTTTAAAAACATGTCAAACAAGAACAGGTTAACAGGAAATGTATCTATATCTTCAAGGAACTGAAAACATTTCAGCATGAATATCTGTGACTGAAAGCAGGGACTCGGGGCGCCTGGGTGGCTCAGTCGTTAAGCGTCTGCCTTCGGCTCAGGTCATGATCCCAGGGTCCTGGGATCGAGCCCCACGTCGGGCTCCCCGCTCTGCGGAAAGCCTGCTTCTCCCTCTCCCCTCCCCCTGCTTGTGTTCCCTCTCTCACTCTGTCTCTGTCAAATAAATAAATAAAATCTTTAAAAAAAAAAAAAAAAAAAAGCAGGGACTCAAAGCCACTTGTTGTATATAGACTTAAAGACACATTAATATTAAATACTGTGACCTACATACTACAAATAGAAACATTTAGTTAATATTCATAAATATTAATCAGTTAAAGTAAATGTACTGTACACCCACAAAGCATATAAAAACTTAAACCAAGTTAAAATAAGGTATTCTCTCACATATATATGTAGAATATAGTTTTCTTTGAGGTGTCAAAGAAAAACACTTATGTAAATAAATTCAGAGAATGAATACGCTAAAGAAAACAAGAATTCATTATTAAATATTGTATTTCTACAGTGGTAAGTTTCTAGGTTCATTTAAAAAAAAGTAAAAATCAAAAAATATTAGTACTATGGAATTTGAAATACACTGACGTAATTGCTGTATGTGTATCAAAACACCCCAAATTTCACTGGTATACTTTCATCTAGGCAGGTAACCACAATTTTCTCTTTCTCGTTTCTTCATATTATTAATATATAAAATAATTGGTGAACAAAGGCAAAGGTCCCTTGCCAAATAAATCCATTTCCACTAAAATGGCGTCATGTCTTGAACTAAAATTTACTTTGAAAATAATTTTATACTGAATGTCATTTAAATCTAAGGGTGACCCCTCCATTTAAATAAGATAGTTAAAAATATTGGTAAATCTTGACACTGTGAAAGGATAAATCCTATAACCTCCTTTGGACAGGTGGGACAGGAAGATTCAGTGAACTCATCCAAGCAGCTGATGGGAGAGCAGTTCTTCAAACAGAAGCCCTCCCCAACACCTTGCCTGGTTCAAATCAACCATCATTTTTCCCCTGGATGCAAAAAATTGTGAAATCACACGCCCGCACGCACGCGCATGCACACACACACACACACACCCTGCATTTAGTAGAGAACATTTACTGTAGAAGTAATATAGGTATCAAACTCATTATGCTACAAAAGCAACATACCTAGAAGACTAAACTGTAACAAATCGTACATGATGCCTAGGGGTTTGTGTTGCTAACAAAAAGCTGTACAATTTTTAAATGTTACTAACGAACGTAGGTGCTAAATTAATGCCATATTCTTCCACCACCTCTAATAGACCATATTTGGGGGCTGGGGTGAGGCGTATTAAACCCCACTCAAATATCTAATGAGAGAAAAAGTTCTCCATTACTACCACTTTAGCAGTAAAACTGTTTCATTTTTTTGCTCATAAAATCATCTCCCCAAGGGCGTTTTTAAAGCACCGTATGTTACTGAAATACACAGTATGTAATTAGGTGTCCATATATGTGTATTTGCCTCAAAGTCTTCCTCCTAGACATTCAAACAGAGGCCTTCAAACAGACAAACCCCCCGGGGTTCTAACTCATAGCTGCTGGAAACCTCAAGCTGTCACATTTCAGACAACAGGGACGGCCTGAGAGATCTTAAACGCTGTATTCACAGCTAGCTAACCATAAACAAAGACTGTAAACAGGGCAAAAGAAAACCTAATCTTAAGTGTAAAACACATGCTTTCCCCCTTTATCGTGCACTTAAACACTCTATGCCTATTTCTCTTCCCCTCTCTATTTTTCTCAATCTTGAGAATTTGCAACATATTCAATTACACATTATTCAGCCGTTAGAAGTAGGCCAAAATGAGAATAAAACATTTTTTTAAAAATCTTCCTTTTCCAATTGCATTTTTCCCCTCCCCTGGCTTCATTCCCTAAAGCCCACCTCTTTTATCCAGCGCTCTGCCTTCTGTTCCTTATAAACATGTGCACATTTATCTAATCTGGTTTCAAGATGAAGACATAAAGCATGGCATGTGAGTTAACCATTTGTAACTATTTGTGATCATTATATTTTGTTCTCTCTTATACATGATCTGGTAGATAAGCAGTTACTCAGTCCCAAAGGCAACTGGTTCCTTGAACCAGGAGATGAAATGCTCAAGAAAGAAACTGCATGCTTCTTAAATCTAAACTGACATTACAATATTTCTTTCTTCCAGACATGTCTGAGAAACATATTTATTATTCACGCAAATATCTTGAACACAAGTGCAGACATTTTTCAGGCCTGTTACTGCAAAGCTGTTTGCTCTCCCTACCACCATAGCTCAGAGTTATGTCACGCTGGCTCCTGTGTGTACCCTGATCCTTGATTCTGAACATTCTCTCAAAGATAATTATCAATAGAATTCCTATTTGAGAAATGGCATTTTTTTGATAAGTCAGTGTGAAGGCAGAATGTTGGGGGGTTTTGGGGGGTTTTTTTTTTAGAGCTAAAGGGAAATTTTTGCTATACACTTCCCGTTTTCCTTCCAGTCCAGATCCCGAAGATATTAAAATGCTGTCCGTTTTAAACAAAAGGTTTCTATTTGTTGCCGTGAGAGTAATTGAGCGGCTGCACTGGTTTTCAGTAGTAACTATTGTGAATTCAGGCCTACATCTGGGTTGCCTCATTAAACAAAAGAAACCCGTCGCTGTCAACAACCACACAGCACAACCCTCCCGTATCCCTCCTCTTTATCTGGAAGGAATGGTGCAGACGAGAAACAAGCCTGCCACCATCCACTGGTCAAGAAACTCTTCTGGGTCCCTCCTTTCGGTGGTCTGGTGGCTAGAGAACAGCACTTGTGTGACACATCTGAGCTTGCCTGCCCGTCCCCCCCCCCCCCCCGGAATACATAACCCCCCTTTCTTTGGAGGGCCAACCACTCAGCTCCCTCATCATCACTCCTTTGGGAATCCAGTCGCGAGGCAGCCCACCCTACCACCACCATTCCCTTCTGACCCCAGAAAGCACTGACAATGGATGCACACGGGCCACCCCACCGCACGCCGTCCCCCAACGTGCCCCGGCACAGCTCGTCACCCTCGGGTCACACACACACACACACACACACACAGCTCCCCTCTCCAGCACGGGGCGCCATGGCCAAGCCACTGAAAGTTCAAGCCCGCTGCCCACCTCTTCCCACCCCCGCGCCTCTGCCCCGAGGTGATTTGCCATTTAGCAGATGCACAGCAGATAAACGCGCTCCCCGAAGGCACAGCCCTCGGGGATACCAAAAGGCACACGCCGAGGCCCGGGCCAGGGCAGCCCCGACCCCTCTGCGCGTGTGTGCGCGCGCCTGTATGCGCGCGCGGGAGGGGTGTTACGCGCGCGCGCGCCCGCGCGGGTGCAGGTAGTGGCCGGGGGCGCGCCCGCCGAGGGTCGGGGCGAGCCGCGGGCGCCCAGGGGCGGGGGCCGCGAAGCGCAGCGGCCCCGGGGGCCCGGGGGCGACGGGCGGGGGCCGCAGAGGCCCGGCGGGAGGGCCCGAAGCGGCCGGCCCGGGGCTGGTACTCACCAAGCAGCAGCAGCTTGAGCTCCCGGCGGGCGTCCCGCTTGTCCCTGCGGAGCTGCCGCTCGATCTCGTCGTTGATCCGCCGGGCTTCCTTGGCCTCCTCGCTCAGGCAGCACGCCATGATGGACTCCAGAGTCATTCTTCCAAAGTGCCTCCGCTGCAGCCCCGCCGGCACCCCCTGCTCACACGCGCGCACACACGCCCTCCCGCCCTCGCTCCCCCGAGGCAGCGGTGGCCGCCGAGCCCCCGGCGCCCGGGCGCGCGTCCGGGACGAGCTCGGGGAACGGCCGCGGGGGCCGCGGCCAGGGCCACCAGGTGGGCCGGGGGTGCGGCGGGAGCGGGCGGCTCGGGCCGCCGGGACGAGCGAGGCGGGCGCGGGAGGCGGCCGCGGGCGCTGGCTCGGGGGGCGCGCGAGGGAAGGCCGCCGCGCCCGGCCTCGCTCAGACGCCCGCGCCTCCTTCCCTGGGAACGGGCGGCCCGCCTCGCCCCCCGCGCCGCCGCCGCCGCCGCCGCCGCCGAGGGTCCCCTAAGCCCTGCGCCCGGCGGCGAGAGCACATCCACCGGGGCGTCCCCGCAGCGAGCGGCCGCCGACGGCTCCCCGCGCCCGGCGCGCCCGCTCCTCGCCGCCGCCTGACACGGCTCCTGGGCGCCTGGGCCCTGCCCGCGCCCACCGCCCGGCTCGCGCGCAAACCCCGCTCGCCGGCCCGCCCGCCGCGCGCTCCGCCGCCTCCGCCTCCGCCTCCGCCCCCGCCCCGCCTCCGCCAGACGCCCACCCCCGGCCCCGATTGCCAGGCGCGGAGCGGCTGCTCAGGGCTCGCCCTCCCCCTCGCCACACACACACATTTTCTTCTTTCTCTGAACTGGAGCACGGATCCGGGAGGGCGGCGGCGGCGGCGGCGGCGGCGTGGGGAGGAGGGGGGGAGGCGGAGGGAGGGAGGGAGGGAGGGGAGCGGGGAGGCGGTGCCGCCCGGCCCCTCCTGGCAGGCTTTCCTGGGCTCGCAGCCGCCCCGGCGCGCCTCCCAGTGCGGCTCTCGCCTGCCGCTCCCCGCCTGCGCCGGCCCCTCGGGCTCTGCGGGCGCCTCCCGCGTCCGCGCCCCGGTGTGGGCTCGCGGGCGCAGCGGTTACGGCCGCCCCCCGGCGAGGGGCGGGCCGGGGCCGCCGCCACCCGGCCGCTGCCCGCCGGCCGCCCGGGCGTGGTGGGGCAGAAATATGGCGGCCTCGGCCCTCGGCGGCGTCGCGGGATGCAGCCCGCCGGTGCCCAGCCCGGGCCGGCTCCGCGAACCCTCGGCGCGGCCCCCGGCCGGCGGCCGCCGCGCTCGCGCCCCCCGCCCCGGGGCCGCCTCTCGGCCACTTCCGTGTTCTTTCCCGTCCCGATTTCGACAGCGCCATTCGGTCGGAAAAGTATCTCGCGTCACCTCTGACCCCAGTTCAGCTCTGGAACGTGGGATACACTCGGTCGTGGAGTGAGACTGAGGAAGGAGAGGAGCTGTCACTGGTTCCCGGAGGGAGGGGTGCGGGTTAATAGGCGAACCTGTGCACAAAGTTACGGGAGACAGAGATCTAAATCCTGAGCTGCAAAATGAAGCTGTCGGGGTTTCCAAGAGCCTCCTGATGGCTTCCAATTCTTCATGCCATTGAGGTGGTTTCTGTCCTGTTTTGTTACAAGCTCCTCTCGTGTCTTAGAAAAAGCACACGATGTTTAACGGCCAAGGAATCAAATTTACCCTCCTGGCCGAGATGGAATTATGGTCGATTTACGGGAAAATGCAAAATAATGTGGAAGAAAGGGATAGAATAAAATAGGGGGAAATGGGGAAAACGAGATTGCCCCCGGCAAAATCCCCTTCTAGAGCCCACTTTCAGTTGAGGCACTGTACTTTAAAATGTGTGCTTATTTTGTTGTCCTACTCGACTGATAAGTGGCCAAAAACAAAAAAACAACAACAAAAAAACCCTCCTGGCTCAGTCAGGTTTTAGTTGGTCTAGTAACTGCAAGAGGTGAAACTCAGATTGCTTCCTGCTTTAATGGAAACTGTGGTCTCAAGAGTAAATTGTATTTTGTGAAAGGAATCCCTTTTCCACATTTTATGTTTTCTGAGCTGTTTGTGGAGCAACCTGCTCGCCCAGGCTGTAAAGTAAGTTCATGGCTACTTGACTACTATCGCTACAGGTCGAGAATGTACATGGGCGCCTTGGATGACTACCTTCTTTCATGACACACACACACCAGGACCTAGATCAAACAAGTCATGGAGACATTAGATCTGCACTTTAGGCTCCCTTTTTAAAAAGAATATCCGGCCTAAAAAGCGATTAAATTTCACATAGGCCAGGAAAGCAGAGAAAACAAACCTCACCACCTTTATACGAACCCCTATAAAAAGCCACTATACTTTCTGTGACATTAAAATCTAAAGTTAAGTGACTAATGAAATTAAAGATTGAAATTCAATATGCAGAAATTTTAAATGGCTTCAGGGGAAACATTTAATCATAAGTTTGCATCCTCTAATATATGTATATGTATGAGTTTCAGAGAGATACTAAACACCAAAAAAAAAAAAATCAAATGACAGGAAGCTTCAAGTCTCTGGTTTCCTAGCCAAGGACGTGAGATTTTTTGAAAATGCCTCTCAAACTGTACTATCAAGCTATCAGGTAATCCATTTTGACTGAATTGACATAACTTTTGATGAAAGGAATTACACTATTTGAACACATTATGGGGTTCAATCAAAATCTGCTTTGTTACCCGAGTCAGGAGTATGCCTTGGTACTTAGTAGATATTTGAATGGACAGAACAAATCAATAGGAGGATGTTTCTTCAAATATTGGAAAGAAATCAGGAAGTAAGGCAATATAGTGATGAAGCCATATAAGATGACAAGGAAACAGGAAATGAAAATTCAAAGTCGGAGCCCAGATCTATCCAGAAACCTTTGCATATATATCTGGAAAGCATTTGCCAAGCAAATATTCATACAACCTAAGTCAAGCAAACAAAATCCATGTGGAAGCTCCTGACGTTATTAACCGTATATCGGAAGTAGATACTCTAAAATACATAACTAAACTTGGATCATATTACAGAGTCCCAGCTCATTAAATTAACATGTATTCACTGCCTACTATGTGTAAATAAGGAGAAAGTGCAGGAAGTGAGAGATCCAAGGTGAACACAGTATGATCCTTGCCCTCAATAGGCTTACAGTCTTAAGGCATGAGGCTCTGAACAGCCATAATAAAAGACAAAATGAAACCAATTTGTATTAAAATTGGGATAGACCTAACAGTAATAAAGGCATAAAAAGGCAGGAATAATTCATTCTGTTAGAACTAGAGGACACGTCACAAGAAAGGGATGCATCTTACAGAATGAACAGGTTTTCCATAAACACATATCTATGTCACGTAAAGTAAATCAGCATTTCCAAATCACCCCCAGACAGACAGTGAGATGATAAACCATTTTGAGAATTCAAGGGCAGTTACTAGATGGCTGAAAAGCAAACCACACAACCCTAGGGGCATGGAATGCCAGAGGGAGATGTGACGACTGTCACCTTTTCTATGCTATCCCGAGCTGGACACCTGCCCCCATGTTCCTGCCACCCTCTCCTGTGGGGACTGGAAAAGGAAAGCAGTCGAAGGCATGGTTCAGTCTCCAGGGGTGATCCTAGAATAAGAGAGTGAAAAGCTGAACTCTTGTAAAAGGAGCTCCTGGGGAGGGAAAAGCCTGCACTGCTCCTGTTCCCAGAATCACTTAGCACCCCTGTAATGGTCTATTCTCTCTTGCTCTCGCTCTCTCTCTCTCTCCCCCAATATTAGAGCTATTTGCGAGCAGGGATCTTGTCTTTCATAACTGTTTTCAGGGCACCCAAAAGAGTGCCCAGCCTGGAACAGATACCCAGTAAGTGATGAATAAACAAAAGAATACCAGAACCTACCTCGACAACAAACAGACTCCCTGTCCCAGGCATTGCATTATGCCAGATGCCTGAGGCATACGAAGCCCTTCGAGCCTTAATAATCTGGGCAGACCGTCCACATGCATAAAAGAATAAACAAGAATGCAACATGAGAAGCACTCACGGCTAACCTACAGCATAGAGAATGGACTGCTACAGGAGTTCAGGAGTATGGGTAGACACGCGACGGTCACCTGGAAGACCAATTAGGAGTCAGCATGAAGCACTGCAGATCCTACAAGAACTGGGAAAAAGCTGTTCTGTGCAGAGCTTGCTGGCACAGCTGTCTAGCCACGGAATAAAGTAGCCTTGCTAGTTAATGGGAAGGCCGGCAAAGCAGGCCCAGGCTGACTCAGAGAGCTGCAAATGGCGCCCCCTAGAGGGCAATTTTCATAACAGCAGAAAGATTACGATTCTTTGTTGCAAGAAAGAGGGTTTCAGGGCCAACATGTGGAAGATGGAAAACCAGGCATGAAACAGAATACCTTCTTCTGAAAGAGAAAATACCCACCCTTCAGAGCCACCACAAGGATATTCTAGATGAAGTCGAGAACCTCAGGGACATCTTGCCATTACCACCCTTACAGATGCATCCAAGTGATCCTCTCACTATTCAAACATACCGATTTTGTGATTACCTAAGGTTAGCATTATCAGGGGAAGCACTGTACCTCACCGTGTAAAGGCCACCGAGTCCCACGAGACTGGAAGGCCCTAAAAGGCTGACCAGATGGTGGGAGCTATTTTTAAGCTGAGTACACCAGAGAAGCCATTTACTAATGTTCGGTGAATGAATGAATGAATGAATGAATGAGAGCATATAGTGAGACCCCAAGTCATGATCCAAATGTTTCTGGCACCCCAAGGGTCAAGGATGACTTAGCTGATATGGGTGTTTCCTTCCTGCTTTGGAGTTTCTACAAGCTGGGGCCACCTGTCTCCCAAGACCCTCTACCTTTGCTGGCTTCCCACCTAAGACTAAGAGTGCAAACTGGTGGTCTTTGGTCTAAAGAAGTGTCCCTTTTGACATAATGGTGCTATTGAAAAATTTGAATTAGCTTCCAGAACTTAAACATCAAGAGATTCACACAGATATCTAGATTTCAGTTCCTGGTCAAGATCCGACAATCCCAGGCCTCTATTCCCAGATGATGACCATTCCCATCACCTGATTTACTCCCCATTTCTGTATAACTTGGACTAGTTTCTACTTCCCGTTTAGTAGCATGTCCTCATGGGCATGCCAGGTGGGCACTCTAAGGCAGTTAGGAGGAGAATATTGGATCTTGAACCGAATTAGATAGTTGGTCTAGGCAACTGGTTTCTTTCCCACTCTTTGTTTCTATGTTTCTAAATCAAATAATCATGCATTCTCTTACACTTGTCTCCTTTGACGACTGTTCATATGAAGTTCCATAAGGGCAGAGATTTTGTCTCACTTGTCCATTCTGAATCCAGCACCTAGTGTTGTGCCAAGGATATACTAGATGCTCAATAAACCTTCGTTCCGTGAATAAAAAAGAAATCCTCCAATCAAAGAGGCCACATATTGCCCACATGGCAGCCTGCCTCTTTTCTTGTCTTTATGTTTTTCTTAGCCAGATGGTACCCACCAAAGCTTGGCTCCCTCTGTAAAATGTTCCTTGGCCCCATGCATCAAAATTTTGCCTCAAGTGAGTTCACCAAGAAATATTAGCCATCACTAGGATATCAAGAAAACTGGAGATGCAGCATTTTTGTTCAAAACCCAGATAGAAACATGTATTAATTCCACCCAAGTCAACCTTGCAGGAAAGTTGATATTCCTGACACAAATTCATTTCAAGTAGTGTGTGTTATATACTGGAGACCATGACACAATATACCAAGTTAATTGCTCAATGTGTGATAAATTAATGAAATACAATGCATGTGGATGAAAAATACATACGTAATTAATGTGTCTGTTGTGCTGACTTCTCAATGGCAGAAATGGACTTAATATTAATTACTATTATTATTTAATATTAGTTACTATCCTTGTCAATTTTTAGCTGCCATTCTGAGTTTTATCAAGATATAAGAAAGCTCATAGCTTTTCAATTTTGAGTAGGAACATAAAATATTTCTCCCTAACCGCAAAATTAGAAATGAAGGTATCTCTCTTGTTTTATTTTTTTTCTTTCCTTTCCTAACTCTTGAACCTACCAAGATCTGTTTGAGCCACAAAAATTTCCAAGGGCCCCTTCCCAATTTGTCAATGTACTTCCACCCTTCCATCCTTATACAAATTCTTAACCCCAGATTTGGGCTGAGTACATTGTGGGGGTTTGTTTTGTTTTGTTTTTTGTGGTTTTTTTTAAGATTTTATTTATTTGAGAGAGAGTGAGAGAAAGAGCACAAGCTGGGGGCGGGGGGGTGGGGCGGGGAGGAGGCAGAGGGAGAAGCGGACTCTCCGCTGAGCCGAGAGCCCATTCGGGGCTGACTCTAGGACCCTGGGATCATGACCTGAGCAGAAAGCAGACGCTTAATGGACTGAGCCACCCAGGTGCCCCTGGGGTGAGTACTTTGTACAGTATGGAATGACGCCTGGAATAGGGTAAGATGAGTGAGCACTATTTTTTTTTTTTGCCCTAGGCTTTAATATGGCTCAGCACAGACCTGTTAATGATCCTCCCTTTATTGAAAATTCTGATAATTTGTTCATCGTGGATTTTTGCATTAATTTTTAAAAATACTGTCTTAAAATATCATTTCTCTTGTTTACCGAGATTTTTGATGCTCTCTTAAATTTTGCACCCAAAGCAAATTCGGCACTTGTCTCAGCCCTTCCTGGCCCTGATGGGGAGGCTGTACCAACGCTGGAAAACACATGGAGAATTTGTCACTCTAGGGGAAAAAATGAGCTGCAGAGGATTATCTATTCTTTTTTTTTTTTTTTAAGATTTACTTATTTATTTGAGGGGGGTGGGTGGAGGGGCAGAGGGAAAGAGAATCTCCAAGCAGACTCCCCGCTGAGTGCAGAACCCAACATGCAGCTCTATCCCAGGACCCTGAGATCATGACCTGAGCCAAAATCAAGAGTTGGCCACTTAACCAACTGAGCCACCCAGGCGCCCCGGATTATATATTCTTTACATCTTAAAAATATACATGACTTCTGCCTGTGGAACTGGAACCAAAGAACTGGGTTGAAAGCCATTGACTGGGCGCCTGGGTGGCTCAGTCGTTGGGCGTCTGCCTTCAGCTCGGGTCATGATCCCAGGGTCCTGGGATCGAGTCCCACATCGGGCTCCCTGCTCTGGCAGGAGGCCTGCTTCTCCCTCTCCCACTCCCCCTGCTTGTGTTCCTGCTCTTGCTATGTCTCTGTCAAAAAAATAAAATAAAAATCTTAAAAAAAAAAAAAAAAGAAAGCCATTGACTGTCCAGACGAAAGCAATAGAAACTTCCATAGCCTCTTCAAACACACAGGATAATCAAACCTGCAAATAATGAGAAAAATGCAGAAAATATTACATATTTTAGGTTTACTCTCTGGCTTACATTAAGTAGCAAAGACCACAGAATAAAGACAACAAGCCATGTGATCCAGGGAATTTCTTTTCTTTTTTTTTTTTTAATTTTATTTACTTTTGAGAGAGAGAGAATGACAGAGAGAGAGAATGAGAGGGGTGAGGGTCAAAGGGATTAGCAGACGCCCTGCTGAGCAGGGAGCCCAATGCGGGGCTCCAGGATCATGACCTGAGCCGAAGGCAGTCGCTTAACCAGCTGAGCCACCCAGGTGCCCCCAGGGAATTTCTTTTAAATGCACGAATCATTCCTTAAAACTAAAGCATAGGAGAAAACTAATCTATAAAAGGGCAAAGGCGCAGGGGTCCTGATTGGGGGAGGGGTGACACGGAATGCCCACGCTTCCACTTTCCTCTTCCCTCGCGCTATTTTCACAGCGTCTGAGCTAATCCAGTTGCCACCTTTTACAGCAGGGTCATACCTAGAGGGTCTGTGCATTGATCCAGGTAGGAAGAGGCAAAAGCAGAACTAGAATTTGGGATTTCACACTCTCAATGTCTTTTCTCTAGACCCTCTTCCTTTATACTGAATGAGTCCTGGGGGAAGTTATATTTGGGTTCAGCTTTCCTGGTCTCAGAATTGGTCCTCAACGTTATGGAAAAGATCGGTGGTTCGTTTTATTGGTTTTTGTTTTTTAAGATTTTATTTATTTATTTGACACACACAGCGTGCACACAAGCAGGGGGAGGGGCAGGCTCCCCGTTTAGCCGGGAGCCCGATGTGGGGTTCGATCCCAGGACCCTGGGATTCATGACCTCAGCCAAAGGCAGCCGCTCAACCGACTGAGCCACTCAGGCACCCCCAGTGGTTCATTTTATATTTTACCTATTCTCAGGAAACACCATAACCTACTGATAATAAATCACAGCACACTTGCATTTTCAACCAGATCAGAGCCCCAGGTTAAAGCATGGTTCCCACCCTGGGCTGCACATTAGAATCATCTGGGAAGACTTTAAGTCCTGGATGTCAGATTCTCACCCCAGATATTTGGATTTGATTGGTCTCGGGTGGGGCTTGATATATTTTTAGTATTTTTTTAATGCCCCCAGGTATTCCAATATGCAGGCAAGATTGCGAACAACTGAGTTATAGCAATAAAACTAATTACATCTGTGCCGGCCTCAGCCAGTAGGTGGATAATGCAGCCACAATTACTTACTCTAGCTGGGAAGGCCAGTCCTGCCCCACAAAGGGCCGGCAGGTAGTACCAGGCTCAGTGCTCACGGGAGCCTAGCTGACCCCTGCCCCCACTCACTGTCCCATTAGACCTGTAGACATTTTTTGTTTTTTGGGTTTTTTTTTTTAAAGATTTTATTTATTTGAGAGAGAGAGAGCACATGAGAGGGGGGAGGGTCAGAGGGAGAAGCAGGCTCCCTGCTGAGCCAGGAGCCCGATGTGGGACTCTATCCTGGGACTCCAGGACCATGACCTGAGCCGAAGGCAGTCGCTTAACCAACTGGGCCACCCAGGTGCCTAGACCTGTAGACATTTTTCATTGCCTTTTCCTTCCTCATTATTTTCTTAAATTTGTATCCATGTTAATTGTCCTGGGGGGAGGGGAGGGACTCAGAAAATATAGGAAAACACACAGAAGAAAATGAACATGACCCATAATCCTACCACCCAAAGATAACCCTTGTTTACATTTTTTTGTTTGCATTTGAGTCTTTTCTATTCAGGTGGATAGACATGAAATTATTTACAAATTAAAATTGCAGTTCACGTACTGGTATTTCTTTATTTTTTCAGTGGTATAGGCGTAGGGGAAAATGCTCAAATAGAACAAAATTTTACACAGGTCAGTCTCCCTCCCACTCCTGACCCACCTCTCACCTCCTCAGAGGCAACCAGTGTTACTAGCTTTTTGGCAGACTTCCAGAAATAACTATGTGTGTATACACAGAGATAGATAGATATACATCTTTTAGTTACAAAACTGGTTGCCTACTGTATAACCTACTTTATAACTTGCTTTTCTTACTCATAATGTATCTCAGAGATGGGTCCATATCATCACTTTTTCTTTTAACATTAGAATTTTCTATTGCAGATTCCCCACAATTTCTTACCCAGTCCATTATTGATGGGTATTTGCTTCCAGTGTTGTGCTACTTTTATAATAAATATTTATGTATTGAGTTCTTTGCTCTTCCCATGATTTTTTTTCCATTTAGTAAATACGCTTCAAAAATTATGTGAGTAGCATCTTAGTCTTCCAATGTATGAACTTATAATAATGTGTTCGAATAATACTGAATTGTTAGACATTTATGTTTTTCCCAATTCTTTATCATTTATGAATAAGGCTGCAGTGAACAATCCTTGCATATAAATCGTTGTGTGTATCTTTGTATCCCTAGAATAGATTCAACAGAGTAGAGTTATTGGTCCAAAGGACATGCACTTTTATATATAGATACTGCTAAACTGTTCTCCAGAAGGTTAGTAGCAATTTATACTCCTACCAGCAATGCATGAAAAGTCTCATTCCTCTATCTTTGTAAAACCACAAATACTGATTTAAAAATTAGGGATTGGCAAGAAATGGGCAGAAGATATGAACAGACATTTTTCCAAAGAAGACATCCAAATGGCCAACAGACACATGAAAAAGTGCTCAATATCGCTCAGCATCAGGGAAATCCAAATCAAAACCTCAATGAGATACCACCTCACACCAGTCAGAATGGCTAAAATCAACAAGTCAGGAAACGACAGATGTTGGCGAGGATGTGGAGAAAGGGGAACCCTCCTACACTGTTGGTGGGAATGCAAGCTGGTGCAGCCACTCTGGAAAACTGGATGGAGGTTCCTCAAAAAGTTGAAAATAGAGCTACCATATGATCCAGCAATTGCACTACGGGGTATTTACCCCAAAGATACAAAAGTAGGGATCCGAAGGGGTATGTGCTTTATATATATATAT